>NC_070585.1:10966744-11266744 GCF_027409825.1 Scomber japonicus
ACTACCCATGAAAGCACAAATTTGCTATGACTGTTATTTTATTGGAGGCTGAAGCTATAAATGATTTTGTCTCCAACTGCACAGTGATTTCTATACTTTGGTTGGCTTATCATACTCATAAGACAGCTTATGGTCACTGAAACACAGCATCTGACTATGGATGACTACCGAGTCTTATCCTAATTATGCACCACTGTACCATGGCACAGACAATCCTGGTAGGAACACACATATTGAAGAGCATATTGAAAAGAATATCAGAGGAATATCAGAGTCAGACAAGGTTGGGGGCAGATAGGAGAGCAGAGAAATTCTGGACCACACGCTGTTGTGAGACTGCAGTGCAGCCAGCGAAAAAGAGAAAATAGAAGCCCTATTTGATATTTAATTGGAATTGATCCTGTGGAGCAGCAGAAGATTTTAACAGTGGGCAAATCTATACATTCAGGCATGGAGGAATCGCAAGTGTGTGTGTGTGTGTGTGTGTGTTGAAATGTAGAGCCTCGTAACACAAAACAAAAATGAGAGCAAGAAGCCTGTGAATCACACATCAGACGAAGAAAGGCGAGCGGAACTAAAGAGGGACACGAAAAAAATGAGAAAGAAAATGAAAAGATGAATGAGAGAAAAAGAAAAAGGGAAGGCAGGCAACACAGGAACGGAAAACAGGAGGGTAGGAGGGGAGAAAACAACAGACGAGTTTTAATATTTCTTCGGAGATGATTTATTTATCCACCTTATGGCAACACTACCCATCTGGGCCAAACAAACTAACAAGACCCTCAATAATGGAAGCACGGGGGCTGAGTAAATGTTCAGCTTGACCTCATAAATGTTCTGTTTCAAAATATATGTATGGCAAAATCAACCACCTGTTCCTCATAAAATATATACTTGTATGCAGGCTGTAATCCATTTTTTTTTGGTTAGCTATATTAAATATTCAGCATTTTATCATCATGAAAGACTTTTTTGACTGAATGTATCTGTTGAACATATATCATCAATGTAAAAAAAAAGTTTGAAAAAAATCCTATTTAACTGTTAATGCGATATGTGTAAGAACTGTGAGTGAGTGTCTTTGCTGTAAGTGTCTTTGGATGTTAGCGGCATTGTAACACAGAAACTGGCTCACTGTAGTTGCTAGTCTCTCTGAAAACAGCAGTAATGAGCCCAGATGAAAGAAAAACATAAAAAGGAGGGGGTACATTACCATGTTTGGAAGAGAGAAAAAAAAATGTGTGTGACGTTCTGTTTCTTCCAATTTCTATGTTTGTGTACGCGCTTGCATGTGGGCATATATGCACATGTGCACAAACACTTTCACATGCATACCAACACAAACACAGACACGCACAAACAAAACACAGAAAAGCCAATGCCTAAAGACAAAAGCTGCGCTGCGGAACAAAAGACGACCAAAAAAAGCCATCAAGACACCCGCAGCAGGCACCCATTGTGATTAATGAAAACAAATATTGGGAGAGAGTGGGGCACAGGCGCAGAGAAACAGCACAAACAATGGAGCAGACAGCATAATGCATTCAGGGTTCGCTGACGGCCCTCTAGTGCAGAATGAGAATAATGGGAGGCGAGAGAAAGTGGGATAGAGGGACAAGAGAGGGAGGGAGAAGGAAAGGAGGAAGAGGAAACAAGAACATTAATGCAAAATCTATTCTCCCTAAAAACATCAAAATACACACTCACACACACACCATCACACCAGCCAGCTTTCAAACCCACGGTGCTGTCAGCGTGTCTGTGCTCAGACCTGCTACATTCAGCAGCTCGGTGCAACTGTTTTTTGCTGCTGTAAGAAATGGAAACACACACACACACACACACATACACACAGCTACATATTTCTACACATAACTGAATGCATTTCAGAGTTAGAATTGTATACAGTTTGCTAAGGTGTGTAACTCCTCAGTGTCATAGCTCATTATGCCTGACATGGAAACAGTCACTGTAAAGTAATGACACATAGGTTACACCAAATACAGTAAACATCCAGCTTGAATGGCAGTCTATGATTTTCTGCTATATTTATGATGGGTTAGGTGATAGCATCAATCTGCAGGTCTTGACATCCAGGGAAAAAAACCCAACAATCTCACAAGGTCCATTTACTTGCTAGTTCAAGAGCTTTCAACAAAGAAGACTGAATCTAAAACAGTAGTAATATTTAAATGCTCCATTATTCTGAGCGTGTTCAGGACTTCCATGTTGGTGTATAAATTGAGTTTGATGGTTCATTCTTTATGTCTTTGATTCAAGAGCTTCAGAAAAAGGAATTGAGTGAATGGATGCTGAGTTCAAATGATTTTGTCAACTTTTCAGAGCCTAAAATGTATCACTATCCTTCTATGAATCATTTTGATCTCACTCTGTGCAGAAAAAGTGAGTTTTAAGATTCACATTCACAACAACTATACTACATTTTTAAAATGTGTTGTGTCAGAATGTTGGGATCTAAAAGCTGTGATCATAGAGTTCAACAGGTTGAGGGTTGGGTTGTAATGCAATAATAATGCAATAAGGTTACAGCAACAGATTTCAACTAAAGCAATGTCAATGAAGTGGTAGGAGAGTTTTGAGCATCTGACAACACTGCTGTGTATTACGACTTTTTAGCAGCAGTCAACAGAAACAGACATGTGGGATGATGCTAACCGCGGGGGGAAAATAAGCAGAACACACCTCTGCTCATTAGGCTGCTGCTAATTAGACTGGAGCTGATTAGATCCCCCTCTTAAACCATAAGCCCCTCAAAGAAATGAGTGACACCTAGTGATCCTAAATGTCTTTTATTAGCCTTGAATGATATGAAGCTAACTGGATCATTTAGCTTTGAAAGTCCACATCTAGCTTCACTGCTTGAACTCCCTCGCTTAAAGCAGTCTGTGTGATAAGACAAACATGTGGCTTCCAGTGGTTTGACTACCCATTGGGAATCAGTGCAACTTATTTTCCTTCATCGACAGTCCCTAAACAAATAGAGCCAGCAGGACAGGGATGACGGAGCAAATTTATGTTGTGAGACAAAGGGTAGCCGAGACAGGAAGGTTGGAAACGGGTCCGGCTGTCTGGCCCAAGGCTTCCTTTGGTGGTTTTTGTTATTCCCATCCGGCTTCGTTACAGTCTTATCTCTAGGCGAGCAACACAGGAAGCGAGAACGGGCCAGAGCAGCATGCGAGGTTGCGGACCCGGCACACCTGCCACCTCAGATAAACTAAACATCAGAATTAGGGCACAATTTTGGCTCCTGCTTCTCAACGCTTTGCGGTCGCTTTGCTCTCTCTCATCTGCCTTCCTTGTCGATTAATCCCTCCCTCTCCCTCGGTTTGTCTCTATTTTGCCCCCCTCCCTTTGTCCCTCCCTCTCTCCCCATTCCCTCCAGTCCTTCCTGACAGGGGTGTGATAATGGGACAGTAAATTAGGACCAATCCGTTTCCCACCTATCATCCTCTCAGCAGTTGATGTGATCTCTCACCTATAAAGGTCAAAGGTTAATCTGTGTAAAGCAGTCAGTGCCATGGTCAGAATAATCAATCACTCTGTGCTGCGATATCACAGGCACCATATAACGTGTGTAAACAGCACAGAGATCATCCTCCCACAAATACACCTGCTGCTTTTATGTGCTTTTAAAAAAAATAAAAAAGAAACAAGGTTTAGCAGGTTTACCTGGTTTAACACAATTAATGAGCATTTATTTTGCAATCTGTTTTGTGATCAGCCACAGTAATTACACTGCCAAATATTTTGTCATTTTACAGTCAAACTGGCTCCTTCTGCAATTGCTGATGGCATAATAGCAAGTATTTACATGGTTTTTCTAGCCTTTCACATTCTTTCCTTTGCTGGAAAATCTAATCACTCTCACAGGTTTCACTTAATCACATGAAAAACAAAACCTGAACTATTGAGTCTCTTTAATCCACTTTGTGAATACATATTGAAGAACACAGCTTTCAAATTCCAAAAGGGATTAGTTCTAAACGGCAGAGACAGAGAGGCCTTTGAGGGGAGCTAAAATTACAGGTGGAGTGATCCCTTCTAAAATTATCCAACTCTTTTATATTGCGCCTCTGAAGAATTCATGCTCATGTTTAATTCCCAAGCTCTGATAACGAATGTCTCCTCCAAGCACCTGAAGATTAATAGACTTTTACCAGGTGCTCTCTGTCTTTTTATAACACACTCCAGCTATTTAAACGCTCAGCTGTCTGGCTGTCAGCTTACAACATGAGGTCATTTAGAGGAAATCTTAATCTAAAATATACCACTAATATATAGTGGTATGGTACATGCAATCTGACATGAGGAGACAGAAAAGTAAACCGAGGAAAAAGTGGAAAATCTATTGCAAATATGGTGTTGTTTTTGAAAGTTAGTAAGTGCTTTGATTTAAATAAGGACCTTCAGTTCAAACTGAGGAACACAAACTCTGACCAACGTCATAAAATCAAAAGATTTGCTGTTGCCCATGCGCCTCTTTGCACCAACACAAGCCGAACTTTGAGTGATGAAAAGGCATATTCAGATTTCACACTCCAATAACAACAAGTAATCAAGGCCAGTGGTGGAGCCGCGCCGACAGAGGCAGCAGACCGAGGCGGAGTGACGCTGCCACAGCCCTCAGTCACACTCTAAACACCTGTCTCCAAATGGACACATCAATCCCTATTTCACAGCCCGCCTGCCCTCCTACACTGACACACATGTGTGGTATGCGATACATAAAGTATGCACACACACATATGCAGACTTCTCCTCATATCTATACTGTAGTTGGAGTTGTTTAAAAAAAATGATAATGGGTAAAGACTTTTGGACAAAGTGTTCATCTAGTCGAGAACAGGAGACACCAAAAGGATGGGGTGAAAGGAGATGGGAAGTGGGAGAGTAGAAATCTATCCGTTGCAATGCAGCATAAGGTAATCTCACTCTTCTGCAGGACGGACTGATTCGCAGTCCTGGAGTGGCGAGGGATAGGTGCGGCATGTGAGAAAATGGTCCTGGACCGAGAAGAGGGTAGTGAAAAGCACTTAGCACCTGGTCTGGGATAATAGCCATTCTCTCTCTCTCTCTCTCTCACTCTCTCACAAATAAACACACACACACACACACACACACATACACACTCACACGCACACACACATACATACAGACACACACACAAGCACTTTGCCTAATAGAGTAGCAGCAGTAGTCAGCGTTTCCCATGGCAGGCTGTAATCGCATGGCTGGACTCAGTGATGGATTTTGGGCTAGAGGCAGCATCAGCACCACTGCAATAAACACACACAGTTCACATGTGCATACACTTAGGTATTTGCACAAAAGGTTCTGTGTACAAAGGGATTAACGCTGATATGTGAAAGTTAAATGGAAGAGGCGTATGAAGGATAATGGTTGTTTTGGGGATTTTTAAAAAAAGAAATGTTTGCCTCCATACAATACAGTTACATTTCTTCACCATGACAATAATCATAACCTTTCAGAAATGTGCAATTACATGCTTCTTTATATAGAAACAGGGTCCTTAGCATTTCAAGGGGATTTCAGGTATCCGTATTATCCCTACATGTTTGAAAATGTATGAGTACCAGTGCATTATACATAATCACATGTGATTTTCTTGCACGTAACTTGCAAAACACTATGTTTGTCTATGTTTATACCAGGATATTGAATTTCTGGCTCCCTGGATAGACAGTACTGTACAGTCACAACTTAAAAAAACGACTCTTCACTGCAAAAACTGAGTGAAATAATAATCTGATATCTAAAATTTAAAAATTTTAAATATACACTTTTGTTTTGAGTATGGAAGCAAGGCTGTTTGACTTAATTCAAGGAAATGGCACTTGTCTTGTATTCATTGCAAATGATCTTATCGGTGGTTAGATACATATCTGTTATAGATGCTCCAGTATGCTTTTATACTTTACACAATGAACAAAACCATACTCTCACAATGTTGGTGACATATGTCATAAAATATGATATTTTTTGCTAATTTCAAGTCTTAATAAACAAGACTAAGAGGCACGCTAGTCTATCTAAGAGGCTGAAGGCACAGCAGTGTTTTGAGATAAATGCTTGTGGCAACATGCTAACATGCTAATGTTTAGGATGCAATTTTTACTATAGTCACAATTGAGCGTTAGCATGGTAACATTTGGTAATTAGTACAAAACACAAAGTATAACAGCTATTCTCTTAGCAATAAACTAAAGCATTGGATACAGTGATAATTTGGTCTGAAAATAGCTTCAAATAAAAAGTTGAGGATCACCAAATGATTATGATTCATCCGTTGGGGACCATGAGTACCAAATTTTGTCCCAATCCACACTGTAGACTGTGGATTACTGAAAACCTGGTGGTGGTGTTAGAGGTAAAGTTATTGTATCAACAAAGTCCTGGACAGACATCATCTCTAGGGAACATGAATATCTGTACAATCTAATTGTTATTAACATCCCAGAACTCTGGACCAAAGTGGTGGACCCACTGATTGACATTACCATGGACACATTCTTAGTAGTCTGTTGGCATGGTGGCTCTGTGGTTAGACTCTCAACCTGAGGGCCAAAGATGACCGAGCAAGACTCTATACATCTTGTTTGTTATCTAAAAACAAGAATAGTAGAAAAATAGAGATAATAAAGGAATCAAGTGATTTAATCCACTAGTATGGAACACTAGTTGGCCTGTAATAGAAATAAACTACACCAAACAAGGATTCATTCAAATGAACCTTTTTTTAAATCTTATTTTAAGAAATTGTATTAGGTGAAAATTCTTTACTGCTCTAGCAGTCAAATTTGCTTAATGCTTCAAGTTAAAGAAATTCACCTCTATTCATCACTTTAATCTAAATTTTGATATTTTTGTGGTGTGTTGTTAAATGACTTTCTGTGTATTTCAATAGAACCAGTTATTTACTTTATTCTCAGCTCTGTGACTTGAATGTAATGGTGTAAGAAGAAGAAAAAGGTCTAATCAGGTATCAAGGTAGTGTTTATCAGTTGATGTAAGAATGTGTAAAGTCTGATTTTAAGGTGATGAAGCATGAAGTGTTGATTAGGCAGCAAGCTTTACCCTGATCTGGTTTCAGGTGCAGTGAAGGTGAGATAAAGCATGTTTGCTTAGAGAGATCTACAACCATTGAAGGCATACAGACAGCTAAATTATTTACAAACCAGTGCAGATGAATCCTCAACAAGACACATGCAGACCTTGGATAGATGTGAGTATACGTGCAAGCTGTACACAAACCCACACTGATGCAAAAGTATAAAATGTGCAAACTTACAAATAGGTGTGTCTGGACACGTAGATATTCAATATTGATAAAAATGAGGGAGAACAGATAAATTAGTTTCCAGGAGATCCAACAGAATTCTTACTATTGTGTCGCTGAACTCCTTGAGTATTGCATTGGTCCATAAATACCATGTGAGGGCGATGATATGAAAACTAGTTGTGATAAAAAAAAAAAAAGAGGTCATAAAAATGACAAACAGAAACAGTCATCTCCATCTTATTCAGCCTCACTTCCATTAGTGTGACAATTTCATTAAACAAACATAATGTACAAAATCATTTCCTCGACTTGGCTGGCTCCGAGAAATTAACAGCAACATGGAAGTCATGCATAATGAATGTGAACATTTGCCATCTACAAGTCTCCCACAGTCAAACATTAATTCAACCTCGCTCAGGGTGTGGAAGGGGAGGAGGAGGACAAATGGAGCACTGGGAAGTGGAAGGACTTTGGAGAGTGAAAGTGAAACCTTTGGAGGTGGCCTGAACGAGAGTTACGCTGCCAGGCAGTTCTCTGAGACTTACATGTGTTGGAGGGTAAAAATGTGAAAAATAAGGAGGCATAAAGAGGCTTTCAATCAGTAGTTAAATCAAAATTATTAAGTTTATGTTTACTGAAATGAAAAAAAGGCCATTATGAGGGCTTTTAAAATTATGCTGCACACATCGATGGGGATGACAAGTTTTCCCATTTAGAAGACCAGAAAAAAACAATGTATTGTCATAGCCAGCGTAAGGCAACATTACTTTTCAAAGCAATTTGTTACATTACGACATTACAGCCATTAAAAGGTAACTTGTTATCTTCACGTTACCTATTGAGTGAGTAGGAAATGCTGCAAGTAAATTGGTAAAGTACTTTTGCGTTACCAAAAATAAAAAGCATGTGTAATACCGCAAATACTTCCATGATGTAAAGGCTGTCCTCTCCGCCATCTCACTACCTACCATAAGATTCAATACCTTTCACTAATACGCAGCAACCTGCCAAGAAGTATGAATAGGTAGAAAGTAATCTGAGTACTCTGACCGTAGCCCTTAAATTGTGTGACTGGTCGTCCGATGTGTGTCAGCAAGACATTTATTAAATTTCTCATAGCATAAAAAAAGACAAATATCAAATAATTACATTCAACTTGACAGGGTTAAAAGTTAAAAGTACACGTCAAGTCAAATGAAGTCAACTTGGTGCTCATTTCCCATGGATCAAAAATAGGAGAGTTTGACTCTTGTGACTGTGCCAGAAACACTTGGCATCATCTAATTCTCTTTGCATAAATCATACAATCATTTATCTAGACACAACAAAATGCTAATGGTAACATTTTAGGGAGGGGAGCTGAAATTAAAATGCCCATCCTTCAAGAAGGGTGATTTATTACCCAGTACAGCAGGGTCATACATTAATTTCGCTCTTTATATAAAGGGCCTGTTATTTCTGTATGCAAAACACTCAGACAGACATGCACACATAAACACACGCGCGGGAACAAGCACACGCACGGCCATGCACATTTGCAGCCTCCACACTCCGCTTGCGTTGGGAGAAATGTCACAGTGTCGAGAGGATGTTTATCTGGCGGGGGCAGATTTGATGGCTTGACGGGGCCGCTGCAGCTCTGTTCCCTTTTCATGATGCAATGTACATGTGTGTGTGTGTGTGTGTTTGTGTGTATTTGATTGTGATGTGTGTTGTCTTTGACTGGCGCGGGACGATGGGAAATGCCAATGTAGTGCGCGGCGCTCAACCAGACGCACATCGGATCTGACACTACCGAGCCAGCGTGGTGACAGGCATGTGACAGGGCAGAGCTGGTCCTAAATGACTTCTTAGGCTCCATTACCCTGCCAAAACACTGGACACGCCATCTCCCATTTCCCATTTCCCCTTCATGGTCACAGAGCCCTTTACTATTCACAAATGGGGCACTGATTGCACCCTACCTTTCGCTCAGTATAGATTAATCACACATAGATGCAAGCTTGCACGCGCACACTGAGAATACAAACCCCCCCCCCTCCTTCTCCTCGCAAATCAAAGGCTGAAGCCGAGCGGGGTGCCAGGAGCAGGCCAGCAGCAGTGGTGATTATCCTGAAGGAAGCATCAGTTGTTGGTATTTACACTGCCACTCTACCCTCTGATGTTTTGACATTGGCGGCCTCTAGAAAGCGAGAGCATTTGTCAAGAACTGCTTTGAGAGGCATCGTGTTGAAGGTGACCGAAGATGAATGTGTCATTAGCTGAGACACAAATTAGTATAGGGGGGACTAGAGGGGATAAAAAAGAAAGGGGGGGGGGGGGGTAACAGCAACTCTGGGAAAGGCCGAGCAAAAACAATGTAGAAGTAGAAACTGAGGAAATAACCTAAGGATACCTTTCCAGCAAGTGTTATTCTTCACACTATCAAGGGCACTGACCCATAACCTTAAAAAGTAGCAGTGAGCACATTTACCAGGTGACTTGTTGGAGCGAAGTGTCAATAAAAATCAAACGGACTCATCATCTTTTCATCTCGCAAGATGATGGAGAAAAATATATGACCCTAACGTGTACATGTGCTTTGATGTGAGAAGAAAAGGAAAAAAAAAAGACTGTCACATTAGATTGTCATGAGGATATATGATTTGATGTAATGCTAGCCATACCCGCTTCCTACTGTATATCACAAGAGGCTTTGAAGTCTTGCCAATTTCCTGCGCTGAACGTTCACATTAGCCGCCCCCTAATAAGGATCGTGGAGTGTATGTTAAACCCTGATGCCTGTTAGTCTGTTTATCTGACGGTGGAGAGTGCTTGTCATCGTTTAGCCAGTTTAGCTCAGTCGAGTGTGGTGACATTTCTTCTGTTTCCTCCCTGGCTATCCGGCACACTGGTAATTGCAGTCTTATATAAAAAGCCACATCACATTTAAAAGGGGGGGGGGGGGGGGGGGGAGAGAAAAAGTAAACAAGGATATGAATTCCACCATCAGATGCAAAGACGCATGAATCATTTATGGGGACAAAATATTTGCTGACATGTGTTATGGGTGGATAAGATCTTTTAGATTTGTGGGGTTGTTGACAGAGCAGGCCCCCTTCCTCTTGATTAGAGGATGATGTGTGATAACTAGCATGCGTGGACTATGAGAGAGGAATTGATGAGGGAGGTGATGACAGATATACCAGAAAGACAGGCAGACAGAGAGAGAGAGAGAGAAAGAGAGACAGAGAGAGAAAGGAAGTGGCGATGGTATTAGCAGCAGTCATTTTCTAAAGACGTTTTAGGTGATTCTCTGTCTGTTGTAGCAGTGCTCCTGGCGTATTGCTTTGAATGAGCCCTGGTCGGTATGAATGGAAATGAATTTTCACTGTATCCTGTCTGCTCAACACCGCATGAGTCTCAATAAACACTAAAGCTCCTCTCATTTCATGCTTCCCAATGTGTAGCGGCAGACAGGAACACCGCAGCAAGCAATCACAAATTCAAATGAAAAGAGAGAAGGAGGAATTTCTCCTTCACAGCCTTGTTTAATTTGCCGCCTCCTGGGCAATTGAAACGTGCTTCTGCTGTGCTGTTGTGTCTGAAGGTGTGCGAGGCTCAGAGCGGATGCCTTACATGTATTAAGGACTGAGGGAGACAGAGGCCACGGGAGAGAGAGAGAGAGAGAGAGAGAGAGAGAGAGAGAGAGAGAAAAAAAGCAAGAGCAAAAGTAAAAAAGACAAATTGAATAAAGTCGATACTTCTTTCATACCTGGAGCACTATACTGAAGTTGAAACACACACCCACACATGCAGACCCACATACCTCAAGACAGAGCAGTGTGTGCTAATGCCTGGAGCCCTCCAGCCGTGCAGCTGCCTCCAGGGAGACATCCTGATAACACAAACTAACTCCTGGCTCATGGTCCCAACGGACAGACAAACAAAAGACAAGGTTTTATCTGCTTTTATCTTATTAAACACTCTATAACTTGCCTAATTGTTTACGAAGGGATTTAGAAGAATATCCCATCCAAGGTTTATGACTTTGGTGTGTGTGAGCATGTGTGTTTGTGTGTCCCCCCCTGTTCACACATCTCGGGGAGTATGCATTTGTGATTCATTGTTGTTGAGACTTAAGATGGGTTTTAATTAGGATGTGTATGAGAGTGCAGCCTAATAAGAGATGGCAAGAGATTAAGAGACAAAGGGCTGCATTTTAATTCTCCTGCATTCCATCCTCCGCTCCATCTTTGGAGTCGTCACTGGATTGTAAACAGTGTTAAATTTGCAAAGGTTGGGTACGTGCATCTGGCTTGGAAACTGAAGCAGAGCCTCCAAACTGTTTTATCATTCAAAGATGATATTTTCCCTTTGCAGCCAATTCATGTCAACCTCCTCCCCGGCCTCCTCTTCTTAGATATTCAGCCAACAGCACCCTCCTCTGCCTTCCCCGACCCCGTGCTTTTCAATCTGTCCATCGGTACCACTTGAGCTTTGATCTTCTTACCCAGGTCTACTCATTCCAGCCCTCCAGCATCCCTTGCTCCCTCCTTCCAACTCGACTCATCTTTAATACCTCCCATATCCATCTCCATCCATCTTATCCCTCACTCATTCCTTCCCACCTCCATCTTTTCTCCATCTTCTCTCTTACCGGCCCACTCTCCCGCGCTTTGACCATGCATGTGGAATGGCTATTGCTCCCAAGGTGCTTATTAGTGCAGCCCTTTTAATTACAGTTTGCACATTGATCAATTGTTGCATTACTAGTTGGTCCCTCTTGTCCAGTTACCATGGTGATGGATCACCTGTGGGGATCCGCGGTGGTCATCTGTGACGCTTGGATGCAGATTGCTCTAGCCCCCAGGCAAGGCGAGCTCATCCATGATGTTGACAGTGTAGGTATTCGATCATAAGGAACAGCAGAAAAGGTACATTAAAAAGTTACAACCACAAGCGAGCGAGGAGAGAGAGACAGAGAGAGAGAGAGAGAGAGAGAGAGAGAGAGAGGGGGGGGGGGGGGGGAGAGAGAGTAATGGGAGTGAAAGAGAAAACCACAATTGTTAAAAGGCCACGCTATCCACTCCACAACAATCTCTGTCGCTGCATTCATACATTTCACTTCATTTCTAACACACTGATTTGCATTAATGAAAGATAATCTGGATGCCTTTGAAGTTTTATTCTGTCCTCTGGGAACAGGGGAGAAGCTCACACACACACACACTGGCACACACACATTTGATGCTTCTGCTCAGAATGCAGAGTGCGAGATTCTGCACCTGTATTGCCCTGTACCCCCCCCCCCCATCCATCCCTCGCTAATCCTGCTATAGTCTGACCCCTCAAAAGATTAGGATCCCCTGCTTGGTGCATTACATTACATTACACACACACACACACACACACACAAAGTTAAACTTGCAATCACGCAGAATTCTTAATATGTTTAGCATAGCTATGACACATGTGAAATAGTTTTCCCCTAAGCCACCTCGAATGTCTACAAACTAATATTAATCCAGGTACATGCACACTAAGATTGAAATTAAACAAAATTCAGGTGATGATGAATGATGACAAATCCTGCAGCATGATTATTGTAGTGGTCTGATGGTAGCAACATTCTCCTCCAATAAGACGTGGAGACGGCGGCCTTTGGCAGAACAAACAGCGGTTTAATGAGTCTCATTGTTCAGGACTAAACCAAGGATGCCATGTTTTTTTTTCCTCTCTCTCTCTTTTCTAAGTAAATTATCTTGACTCACCCCATTCACTCATGACTCCCTCTCTCACACACACAAACACACACACATACACATGCATTGACAGAGAAACAGACACATGTGCATACCCGTACTGAATGACTTCCTCCTCCACAGAAAAAGAAAAGCAGTGAGCTGTCCGTCCTGAGCTAACCCCTGCCAAAAAAACCTTCCCAAAAAAACAATGTGGATTATCGCTGAGTTCATTAACATGCAGAAAAGAGCCAAGGAGTCTGATGCATAGAGAGACTGTGAAAGTGCAACTCCAAAAAGTCACTTGAAGACAGGGCTTGGGGGGAAGTCATAACAACACATCAAAGGAACAGCAGGTCCAATCCTCCCTTCAATTGGGATGTGTCAAGAAAGCGGCACAGGTAACTATCACCTGCTTTCAGGGAAAAGACGTGATGTGACACAGCTCGAGCTACGTTATGTTCTCAGCCAACTCATTTGAATGCCCTTCCAAAAGCTTACAAAGGCAGAAGGAGGTTGCTGGCCCCTTTCACCTCTGCTAACTTAACTTGCATGCAGTGCTGTAGTCCGCATGTAATCTCATTACCTGCCTTGTTGTCTAACCTAGCCCATAGTGCTGTTATGGGTTGGCATTACTCTGATTAAAGGGAGGGAGAGCCGAGCAGAGAGAGCGAAGACGAAGAGAAGGTGTGTGGGCAGAGGTAACTGAAATGTGTGTGTGCATGCGTCGGAGGGGGCAGGAGTGACATAAGCACTTATTGGTATTAAAGGGTAAACTTTCAAAGGCATCCATCTCAAGTGTAGAGCAAACTTTCCATTCAAAGTTACTCAGGTGCTTGACTTTGATGTGCCAGTGACAAACGATCAACAAGAAAAATTACTCTTTCTTTTTTTTCCAAGGAAGGAAAAAAAAATGCCCCGTTGGCTTGAACCTGAGGTCATTAAGAAGCAAATAAATAAACACAGAAAGTTTGCATATTGGAAAGCTGTCAGCTCCAGGCCAGCGTCTGCTCACTTCCAGGTTGATGGAGAGCCTTCTTTCCTGGGCAAGCCCCCGAACTCTGGGCCAATGAATCAGCCCGAGTGGACACATTGGCAGTTGTCATGTAATGATATTGCCCAAGTGTCAGCCTCTGTATCATACACACACATACACATTGCACAAACAGATGCTGACATAATGTAAAGTACACCCTGGTGTTTCTAAGGGGGTTTCTTTGGCGTCTAAAAAAAACTGTAGTGATCTGACTTCAGACTGAAATTCATTTTTAATGCCAACTCAAATACTCAATACCCCGCTTTTTAAACAAATGCATATTCCCATCGTAAACCAAGCCCAGTTATTGGTATATATAAGCCCTGGGCAGTATTCTCTGACTGCATTTGGATTTTTTTTTTTCTTTACATGACACTTTTTCCTTTCAGTGCTATTAAGCAGAATCTGAATTCATTTTATTGCTACTTCTGATGTGTTAATTTAGCTAAACAGCACAAAGTCGAGACTGAGAGTAGATATCAATTCCAGTGAAATGCAGAGCTGTAAAATGAAGGAGGTATAATAGCCCTGCCTTAACATACCAATCAGCATTTTAGATTTAATGAGGCAGGTAATTTATGTCGGACTAGACACAAAACTGAGTGCAATTTAGCCGAATTCTGTAACTTTTTGGCAACTGAATGTTATCTCAATTCAGTCTACAGTATTTCCTGTTCTCACTTTGCCTGATCACATATACAAACCATCACTGGGTACTTTCTATGTGCCTTAATCTGACAAAGCTAAAATATGATGGTGCAGCCACATGCATTAAGTTCTTTTGGAAAATGGCACATCCAAAAGTATGCAGACATCACTCATGCACTCACACACACACACACACATACACACACACACACACACACACACACACACACAAACACACACACACACGCACACATAGAGGAGTGATCTGTCCCCTCCTGTTAAGTCTTGACTTGAGTTGTCATGACGACCAATTTCTGACATGCATCACATTCAATATCATTCCACTTCTTTGACAGGATGCATTATAAATGAGTACACACACACACACACACACACACACACACACACACACACACGCATACGCTCACTCTTTCTCTCTCCATCTTTCTAAAATCTGTCTATTGGATTAACAGTTTCAGCTTCTTTATATATAAAAGGGACAAGAAGAGAGAAAACAAGAAAGCAAACGTCAAAACCAAACCAAATACATACTGGCAGTCGTGCCAAATGTCTGAATGATTCAGGGGTCCCAGAGGCGGAGAGGGGCTCTGGATTTTGACAATGATTTCATTTACTGTGTCAGGGTTCCAAATGAGTTGTTTCACAGGGCCTAGGATGTACCTATTATTGTAATCAAAATACTAGACATGTTATGAAATGTTCAGCTTTAATCGCTATCCAAAGCAGGTAGTAGAAATACCAGATTTGGGTTTATCTTATATTTACTGAGAGCTGAGAGCACGGTGGTGTCATGAGGAAAGAAAAAAAACAGTCATGATCTGAAGCCAGTTTAGTCATCTAAACTGCATAAACCTTAACCTCTTAACACACGCTGTTCCGTCTAAGGAACGGGACGGATGTTAAGAGGTAGCGACACGTTATTCTGAATGTTTTAAACCACAACCCTTACACATATATATTCATGCCGTACATTGTTGGAAAGCTTAGATTGTCCTGATTCATTCAAGACCACTCACAACTTATATGGTTGTTCACAGCCGTAATAGTATTAGCGATTAGCTCGGCTAGCCCCTCAGCTAAGTGAGAAAAGCTATAATGCTACATACCTTCAAAGTCTTCCCTTTATCCACAACGATCATCTTATGACTCAGGACTTCCTGTACAGCTCGCCAAGTATCCATTCTTGTGAAATATGAAATCCGTTTCCATAAAACCGGAATACTTTCCTCAATATGTCCATGTATTTAGTCCAACACGTAACGTAATAACACAAATAACAAACCATATGCGGTCCGCTTACGTCATTTCCTGACCTGCACGTCCATCTCAGAGTACACGTGACTAGATGTTTACGACCGTGAGCTCCTCCTGCTTCTGACGACACCACACACAAGCCAATCGGTGTTTAGGATTAGGCAGTACATGTCTCCAAAGCCAATAAGGACATGTGACCGACAACAATGACGACATGGCTTTGACTGACTGCTGTTCTAGCCTATGGAAATATTCTGTGAAATGAATTTGATAACCTTTTAGCCAATAATCTGAGGTTTCCAACGGTGTATGACACTAAGCTATCAGTTTGGCTGTCCATAAACAAACTCCAAGCGTAACCGGCGTGCGCCCGGTGCGTAAAAGAGTTGAACCATATATCATTACGCACACGGCATTTTGGTACACGGTTGGTTCTTCTTCGACTTGACATATGACTTATAGCAAAATAAACAGATAGATAGATAGATAGATATGGCCAAACAAAAAAAATATGGTTATATGTAATAATAATAATAATAATAATAATAATAATACTAATATGGCGTCAGCTTTCATTAGAGACCAAGATTTTGATTGTAGGCAAAGGGGATGTGAAGTTATAGGTGTTTGATTGTGGTTATACAGCTTTGGTAACCAAGTGTCCATTTGGAGTCTCCAAAAAGGACCTGAGGAAAACGCATGGACATACCTGTTGAAAAATAATTCTGAAAAATTCATCTTTTGGTCTTTTGACTCCAAATTTGGACTGCATGAAGCCAAGACCTGTGGCTGTGGCCTCATTGTGTCTATATCCTGCTGAGAGGTCCCTGAATGTCTGTACACATGTCATTGTAAAGGCAAACCTATGGGCGAGTAAACAACCCCATCATTGTAACCTCTGCCACTCTTTGTCAGTAAGTCACAGAATCACACAGACACTTTTACAAGAATCCTGAGAGTGTTTCCTTTCCAATGATAACAGACACATCTCTGAGTCTCAAACTATGTGGGATCTGTACTGCTCACAACTTGAGCATGTCGTTTAGGCTAACAACATAAAAAACAAACATTGCTAGGCTTTTATCACACAGGAAAACATGTGCATACAATTTTCTTTAAATTTAAGTTGGTCTGGATATTTGCAACTATTATGCTGGATAATAATCTGCCCTTTCCCTTCCTGTTTTCTCTTCCAATTATGTTGTTAAATTGGTAGTTGGCACAATGATATTACTGATAGAAGATTATCAAACCTGTACCAAATATCTTCTCATAAACCAGAATTATGCTGTAAGGTTAACAATTCTACACTGTAAATCACAGTTAAAGCTGCAGTTGGTAAGTCTTATAAAAGTAACTTTTTGTCATATTTGCTAAGACTGTCACTATGTAAAGACAGCATTACATGAAACTAGTAATCTGTAAAAAAACAAAACAAAAAAAAAAACAGGCTAATTTAGCCCCACCTACTGCTCCTACTGCAAATTGCCAGAATCCACTGCGACCGGACAAAAAGAACCAATCAGAGCCAGGATTGTGTCTGACAGCTGTCAATCACTGCCCCCTCCCCCTTCCTCCTCAGCTCGGTCAAGCTCATATCTCCGAGAGCGGCTTCAGGAGCGTAGAGAAAGTAATGGCTCAGCAACAACCATTGCTTGCACGTGGTCGCTCAAGTGGTCGGGTGCCGTCGCGCGCACGTCAGCCTCCTCTGGGGGAGGGTCTTTGGAGGCAGGGCAGCGGAGAGGGAGGGGGAGGGATCTGAAAGTTGTACTTCTTCAAATTTGACGCTAAGTCCTCTCTCTCCTCAAAGTTACCAACTGTAGCTTTAAATAACATAAGATGTACTTGATCATAAGTCATAGAAAAGTGTTATAATTATAATAATGCCTTATCTGGGTAAATACTCCCATATAAGAAATTAATTCAACTCAACCTTTTTTTTTCATAGTGTTACACTTCCATGGTAACGAGATCATTTGATTGTTCTGTTATGTCTGCACAATTTACAGATGAACAGAAGTGATAGGACATAATCTGTCTTAAAAACCCAAACTTAAATATTTAAAGCCCTATCCATTTTTTTCCAATTCTTACTAACTGTGTCCTTATTTTTCTCCAAGGCTATAAGGCACTTCTATCACTGGAGAGCATCTCTGACAGTTTAAACAGACTTGCAGACGGTACGAGTTGTTTTAGGCTCTCGGTGAGGGACTCAGAAAGTTTCCCTGTGTGCAGCAGCCGAGGCTTATGTTACTGCAGCAGCAAGAGAAAGAGACATGAGAAATGCTCTTTTGGAACATCCACAAGAAGAACTTTCTCTGGAATTTAATTAGATACCTTGGCAAGAGTGTAGATTTTTGATGAAGACTAGTTCAGATATTCAACATCGTCTACTCCTCGGTTTTCTCTCAGTCATTAAAAAAAGGTGAAAATTATGGGTACTTCATCACTATCTGATTTTAATGTGTTGAAAAAAAAATTCTCCAAATGTCTTAAAGCATACCTCTGAATATTTCTATTTTATATTGTTAATTACTGCTGTCATAGTGACTGATTTTGTTCAACATTAAAAAGCCTCCACACCTAGAGGTTTATTCTAATTGAAATATTGTGTAATTCTTGTGTAATTCAGGTATATTTACAGGTTTTAGGAACTGGATAATGGTGAATCTCATTAGGAATGCTGGAGTTGCTCCTCACCAAGTAGATTTACAGTATGTTAGGCCCTACAGTGAGGCAAGTGATAAAAAATGGAACAAAAACAAATAATCACAATAGCAAAAACAACTGGGGAGGAAGACCCCCAATGAAGATAGAATTATTATTTAATTGTAACTGCACCAAATGTTTTACTTGAATCTAACGCAGCGCATAACAATTAGCCTGGCTGTACAAAAAAGGAAGCAGCAGAGGATGACAGGCTGACTCCACAGGGAGGAAGAAATGAAGTAGTCCAATAGGAGAGGAGATGAGTAAATGTAGAAAACAAAAGAAAGGCAAAAAAAAAAAAGCCATTGGGCGTCCTCACCATGTTTATTGATGAGCAGGGCCAGGTACTTTCTGTAGTAAGAGTTGATGTAGAGCAGCAGAGCAGGACAATGGCTGTTGCTGAAGTTCAGGGTGATCTTTTCTCCATTCAGCATCATAACGGAGTAGATATACAAAAGCAAAGACACTGTTGTTCCAGCTCAGTTCATTGGACTCCTTGAGGATGTAGGCAAAGGATGTTGTTGACTTAAAGCTGGCTGAAATCTTTGAAAGTTAGGGAGTTATTGGGGAGTGCCAGTTGTGGAGCTGACTAATCAACCATGTCGGTTAGAAATTAAGTTTACATACTAATTTGTTTAGCTAATTATACTTCCTAAATGATGCTCACAGGTAAACATATTTTCCAAGAGACTTTTGTATTAGAGTTTGCTCTGAGGCCTGGTCTGGTTGTGTCAAAGCAACAAATGCACATTGGTTAAGGTTAGAGTCACTATGCTTGTGCTTGAATGTTTTCCCACACTTATTTTTACTATATGCACAGGGTTGAACTAGTTAACCAGCCTTTATTGTTATATTTGGGTTTGTCTTTGCTGTCCCACACCCCTCTCTATAAATATATATCTCTGGATTGTCTTCAGAAACTGCCCGTATCCTTATGGAACTGATCACTGAGCTGGGCCAGAGGACAGGCTGGTCAGCAAGCTGGGAAAGGTTGGTGTCAAGCAGAAATAGATGGTCGGCCAGCTGAGAAAAGCTAGGTCAAGCTGAGTCTAGCTGTGTCACAGGTAGGTCAACTTGGTCAAGCTTGTGTCAGGCACGTGAAGAAGGATGTACTCAGAATTAAAAATCCAATATTAAACTGATATATCTATTTGTGGAGAATTTCATGAATCAACCTGAGATTTTGAATATATGTAAAGTACAAAAATCTATACACTGGCATTTGATTCTTCATTTATTATGTATTACTGGTCAAGATTCAACATAAATACACAACCTATTACAGCTTTCCCTTGCTTTCTTGGGGTGCTTCACAAATTTCAGAGAAGGACCCTCTTTGAACTTAATTATGTGTGACCCTGCAGAAGCAGTAAAGACCTTACATGAGCTTGGATGCATCATAACCTGACATGCTACCACTCTCCTATTAGTTTTCTCATATTGTTCCATCTCACATATTACTTTAATATACCAACTAAATCAAGAGTATTAAAGCTGATTTTCAGGTTAATGTTTATCTCTCCAGCTGAAGTTATAACACATAATCATCACAGTAATACCTTCAAAAAAAAGATAATCTAAGCATTTAATATAAGAGCCCAGGTATTAGAGACCTACAGAAGAGGGAATGAGCTTGAATGGAAAAAAAAGTGGCCAAGGGTGAGTACTTGCGTACTGTAATTTGTACAAACACTGTTCTGCATTGTTAAATGTTAAATCCACAATAAAGGTTTTTTGTGACAATACTAACCCAGTAAGAATGCATAACACTACAATTGGTTTCGAAGACAACATATTTCAATGTCATTTTGTATAAAACATGATTTGCCATTAGAAGATATTGACTAATTTCAAAGTGAAATACTAATAAAAAGGCTTTGTGGATATTGTGAACATACTAACCTATGCCTGGTAATGTTTAATTCTGTAAGCCTTTATTGGTACCATGATATGGTACTATCCCCCCGAATCTCTCACGCATTCCCTGGTGGCATATAGATCAACTTTAATCTCCCCACCATAGTTAACTGGGTGGTTGCATGTATTTCAAAGAGCTTTGCCTGGGTCCCTAATTTGCTGAGGTAATTCAGTGAAGGGGTGTTTCCTTCTATTTGGATGGTCTCCGCTAATCAGCTCCATTTATGCCAATTCTTGACCCACTCAATAGATTTTACTTCAGGGCTGTTCAGCGTTATCAAGAAGAATGGAAATTATCTTTAGGATGCAAGAATAGTCAATTCCCTTAATTTGGTCTGAAAAATAAAGGTTAGATACTTTATTTCTAGTGCTAAAAACCATAGAGTCAAGATAGAACTAATGGCCTACTGATGACTAACTAAACCTCGCTGCTGGCCACACTTTATACCAGAGATTCTCATTGTGCAGCTTGCGAGTCACATGGGGCTCATCAAGCTTTAATTGGTGGCTCGCATGGTAGCTTATAACAATATGGTAACAGCCAATACATTTTTTTCAAATGTGCTACATAAATATAACACTGCACTACAAAAACATAAACATCTTCATTATACTTCTCCTTTCACCTTAATTAGTGGTGTTTCCTAAAGGGGGCACTGTCAAACCTGGCAACGCAGCCCGCTTACGGCATTGTTTACAACACCGTCACACTTGACCGCAGTACCAGCGTGAGATGCAGCCACAAAATGGATAGATTTCTAATAAAAAAAGGCCAAAAACCAGACGGACAGATACACATCGTTGTAACTAATAGTGAGCAAAAAGAGTCTGAGGAAGCAGTAAACGAAAATCAACATGAAGACGCTGGAGAGGGGACGAGCAGGCAAACGTCAGGTGTTCCCAGTAAAAAACGAAATATACAAGGCATACAAGATGAGCAGAGGAAATTTCAAGAGTGGACAGACGTGGCATGAACCCTCTTTGCTTAATATGCAAACAAACCTGAACCTGTTTCAAACGAAGCGCCATTTCAAAAAAGTGCACAGAAAGTGATGTCTTTCTTCATGAACATATACACCTGTGAGTCAATATTTTCAACCATGAACACTATCAAGAGGAAACAGAGAAACCAACTGACCCATACTGGTCTTGAATGCCTCACTGTGATTGCAACAACAAACTACAAATACAAAATGAAGAAAGTCAAGGACATGCATGCCAGCTTCCGCTCCTCTCAGTATTAAGGTAAATATGGTCTTAAATGAAAATGTATTGGCTCTGTTGTTTCTTTTTTTGTGGGATGTCCAATTTATATGTAGAAATGCACATTTGCAAAGATGACTTGGTATGTTGTCGTAAAAGTGGCTCTCCCCATGATTTTGCTCTGCCAATGTGGCTCTTGTGAAAATATATTGAGGATCACTGCTTTAAACAATGCGTCACAACCAGACATGCACATCACAT
The DNA here is from genome assembly GCF_027409825.1 of Scomber japonicus. Lineage (NCBI taxonomy): Eukaryota > Metazoa > Chordata > Actinopteri > Scombriformes > Scombridae > Scomber > Scomber japonicus. The sequence continues at coordinate 10,988,838 of NC_070585.1, forward strand.
ACATCTAAACCAACAACATAACTAAATTAGCCGCCAGCTATCGTTAAGGCTACTTGAAAGTAAAACTATACATCCAATGGACAGAAATATAACTTGCCAATGACAATAGAAAGTAAAGGCCTTTATACACCAGGGCACCAGGGGTGTGATGAATAATTAAATGTGAGAAACTATTCATACCAGTACTGATACAAATTTGTGACACAAACATAAAATTAGCTACAGCCTCTTGGTGAAGGAATTTTGGCCGGTTGCTGTTTTTAAAGTCATATCCCAATGACTATGTTTTTTTTCTTCCCAGTTGTACTCATTAAAACAGCCAATATGGCTACAGTCGCCTTCCTCTCGCTCACCACTGTCCTTTTAAAATCTTTTTATCATCTATTTCACATAGAAGTACTACAAGGTTCCAAACCTCTAAAAAATATACAGCACAATTCAAGAGCATTTATTAGAATTAGAGATGGCATTGATGCCCAGTAAGCGAAAATAGTAGAAGAAGTAATAGTACTTTAATAGTAGCACTTGGACTTTAATGTTAACCCCCCAAATAATGCAATACAGAGGTCTGTCTGGGATGTTTTCGTATGAGAATTTTTAATATATGAAATTCAGACAATTCTGTCCCTGACCATTACTGATAGACTGCATATGGTTTTGCCACTTTGACTGTTTCAAGCCACTTATCATTTACTGTACAGTATATCAGCAATGCAACATTATGCTTACATTACATAGACAAGACAAGATATATTGAGAACAATGATTTCATCAGTAAGTCAATAACCAGAAAATAAAACAATTCAAGACCTACTTGTAATAATAATAATAATGTAAATAACATTAACAAATACATAGATAAAAATCTCAATTGTACTACAAAATGCTCCAGATTGGATCTGCAACAATTATTCAGCTTAGCAATTAACCACTAACCATTAAATTAAGAAAGAAATGTCCAAATTCTCTGATTCCAGCTTCTCAAATGTGATTATTTACTGGTTTCTTTAATGTAAACTGAACATCTCTGGGTTGTGGTCTGTTGATCAGAACAAAACAAGACATTTGAGTGCATCATGTTGGACATTTTATGGACCACATAAATCATTGATAAGAAAATAATCAATAGATTAATGAAATAATCATTTCCTGCCACCCTACTCCCAAGTCATTAAAAATAGACTTTTAATATCAGGGTAAATAATCGTTAATTAAAACATGAATCTATCTATTGGATCGTGTCAACGGACACATTATGCCAGCACTTATGTTAAGATGTTTTGTGCCCGCCAACCCCCTCCACACTGCTTGATTTTGCCAATTTATTGGGTGTCCCACAGTGTTCACAATGGGGTGGACTTGCCCGAGGTGGTGTAGTTGACACTATTAAAAATTCCAGTTGCACTTGCCACACAGCTACATAGCATTTACTTGTTTGTACAGGTAAGTGACACACCAACACTTTTTTAGCACATTCAATGACAAGACACTGTGGTATAATCTCTGAACTGCAATCAGCTGCATTTGAGATCGATCACCTTGTCTGACACAGGCCATGTGTGGCAGAAACCCCTTGTGGCAAGGCAGCTGGAAATGTTTAAAAAAGGATGAAAAGCAAGACAAGTTCACTTTTTCCATCTACATCATAAGAGAATCTGATGCAACTCTCCCCTCATAAGCCATCAAACATGCAACTCATAAGCCAGTCTGACACACCAGTCATTGCGTTTCTTTGCTAGACTATAATCAAGGCTGGTAAAAACAAGACCTTGGTGAATCATTCTCGTGTGAGAGGATTTTATTTAGAGGCCTGCTGTGCCAAAAGCGTGTCATTCTGCCTGTATGAGATGTTCTTCTTCCACCCTCTCGAGCTGTGGTAGTGTGGCATTTCTTCTAACTAGTGCAGTGCCCATGCAAAATCTATTTTTGCATGTGCAGACATCCCAACCTGCAAAAAGTCTAATATGCAGCAACACAGAGCCATCAGGACGTTTTGCTCTCACACGCGCTGCATTGATAGTCACACAAACACACGACATGCATGCAGTCACTCTCTACAACGTACTCCTGCTTGCTCGATCCAGATTCCTTGGATCTCATTTGCGGGCGTTAAGGAGCCACTATCAATATGCGGGAGACTCCTGGAACTTCCAAGACAGTTGGGATGTCTGTGTATGTTTTTACTCCAAAGTAGCAATTTTTGAGGGTCTGAAGTGTATTTCCAATTTTAGCTGCCAAAGCACTGCTGCCTTATAGCCTTTCTAAGAGCGGTATATTATCTATATCTTTTACATTTCTTATCCAAACAATCAATCAAACTTGGCACTGCACTTACTTGTGCCTGTAACAAGATGCCTGTCGTGTTCCTGTCATTTATACATAGATTTTTAACCTACAGAAGCCAAGAGAGTTGATGATTTGTATGTGTTTCTATTGTCAACAAATCTCATGTGCACAGCCAAACCAACAATGAATTGATCAAACATCCAAGGATTGTTTATGTATCAAAAGCTTCATATATGTTGGTCTCTGTAGACCTCTGTTGTTTTCCAATGACACACCAGTGAACTGGGTGAATATCCTTTTAAAGAATAAGCCAGTCTTTCCCTTTAAAAAGGAAAAGAAAACACAGTTGAAAGTAGCAAGTGACTTACGGCAAATTAGTTCATATACAGATGAATGAGGGTTAGGGTAAGCCTGCACAAACTGAGTTATCATCATGTGCATCATGAAAGGTTCACCGACTGGACACCCTATATGTCAATGTATTGTCAATGCAGCAAATGTTATGTTAGGTTTGTATTTTTACCTCTAAATATTGTGTACTAATTTAATTAAATATACTCACCATAAACCCATGGCTACTGTACATTTTGACAACCATCAACATGTAATGCAATAACTGCAGTAATGAGTAATATCAACGTCCACTGTTCAAATGTGCACAGGTTTATTATATGTCATATTTTAAATGTTCCTCTAATTAAAATATTAAAAAATCTTTAAGAGATGTTGTATTTAAGAACAATAAATGTAACATATGTAATATATGTAAATATACATCATTTGCTGTGCGATGACAGAACCCAGAATCAATGTGTACAGCTTTCCCTAGTTCTACCTAAGTTGGTCTAGCTTTGTGCCTCCCAAGTAGCATTACAGCACTAAATGCAGGCAACCACATCCAGGAGGAAAACGGCTCTGTGCAGAAGATTCAAGAGATGTGTTTTGTGACTAAAACAAGAGAGGCGACTTTAAGAGACATCCAAACAGCACCACACCAGGCTTACACTGTCAGGATTCTCGCCTATGGACTGCTATAAAGCTATTGTCCTAATTTCACATATAAGAATATATTTTGATCTGAAAACATATCACAGAGCTCTACATGTCATTCACTGGAAAAGTGACTAATTTAAAGATCAGCTTCTCCAAGTAAAAGGTACGCAAGGGACACGATAACTATCTGCTTAGCTAGCAACTGCTGCCTAGCTGAACAAGCTAACGTTAACTTGCTGTGTAATTTTTTTTAAGCGTATTGATTCTAGGTCATTTAGATAGGCGTCAAGTTAACACAGACACTTAACGTTAGCTACATTTACACTTTTACCTTTTATCAGAAATCTGAACCATTGAGTCAACTGAAAATCCTCCAAAAAGGGTGGAAACAGGCATTACAGTGGAGAAAAATGAAGAGACATTCAGACAAAAGGATGAGATTTAAGTAAAAAAGAAAAAAAAGTGATATGTTTTATTTATGGGACGAATACCTTGCTGTCATTTTATGGTAAACAGCTACATCAAAAGTTTGTGCTCTGAAGTGCAGTAACGCTGGCTGCCTTGACCTGCTGCTATACAACATAGGTGTGATGTGTCATAATGAACCATATGTCAGCCATCTGAGCTGGGTCCACTTCTATACTTGCTGTAATTGGAACCTATGGTGAAATATCCTTGTATTTTCTAAACATACACTACTATTGCTGTTTATTCAAAGTAATGACAGTAAGACAACTGTGCTTGTTTAGAATGAACCAAAAACAATGATTATTACACATTATATCATTATTATGTATTCTGTATGGTTATTGGCTAATATACTACAATAAACCATATCTTAATGGATTCAGTATTATGGCCTGTATTTGGCAGGCAATTACAATTAGAAACACAGGAGAGAAACATACCTACCACCTGAACATAGGCAAGATATATTTCTCTCTCTCATTCTCACACACACACACACAATAGACACACACACACACACACACACAGAGCTCAAAACTGTAACTGTTTATTTAAAGCATTTATTGTTTTGTTTTTTATGTTGGCGGAAAAGATAATTTACCAAGCGTAAAAAAACTGACTTTGTATCAAATAAAAATAGCTCTATAAAATCTATTATGTTGCATTTAATCATCTATAGCCTATATTTTTTTTAGCTGTCACTCAAATTCAAAACAAGTGTGTGCATATGTATTAGTCTACAGTAACACTCAATTAGCACGGTATACATTTCAAAAATCTAGTCCTATTTTATCTCAACTACACCAATTCTTTTTGAGACTGCAGACCTACCTCAATTCTTCATAATCCAAAATATAGGCAACTATATTATTCAGGCATTAGAACTAATTGAATAGCAGCATCATATGCTTGTTGAGCCAGCTTGTGACCAAATGACAGTTATTAAAAGAACTTTACCTTAACTGCTAAAATATAAATCTTTCTCTTCCTGGATTATAGACAAGGATTATTTTTATTTGCTTTACTGAAAGGGAAAATGTGTAGAGGCATGAAGTAAACTGAAAACAAGTGATGCTAATACATGATGACTGATTGCTGGATTCAAGGCAGCTAATTTTGGGTTATCTAGATGTGCTGAACGTGTAGCATCAAGTGCGACCCCTCGGCCTCGAATAACAATATGTTGGCTGATTGTGTGGCTGGTTAGTGTTCAGTGTTGCTGTCAGTGTTGTTGATTTTTGCCGGAGTTTCACTTTTTGTGTATGTTGTAGCAGCTCTTTTCAATCTTGACTCAGTCATTGTAGTACGTAGGTCTGTTTTTATCAGTCTCAAAACTGAGAAACTTTCAGCTGAAGCACAGGGGTCTGGAAGGACCAAGAAGATTTTTCATTTATCTCTAAATATGTCTTTTAATATCTCTTTAATTTATCTTTCCATCTTCCTTACCTGAGATTGTGTTTGTGATGTCTGTATCATGCTGCTGGCTTTGACTGTTCTCTTTGGTTCTCCTGTGTATGACATGCTGCTGTGGAGCTAACATGCTGAGTAGCTAAATTGTGGAGTGTTAGCTGGCCTTTCATGTTGAAAACGAATATGCTCATTGTGCCTGCTGTCACTCAACTGCCAATCATCTTTCCACATTGTGTGTCTGATTGTGGTTGCTGCTTGCATCTATTTAAATGCAGATAGCTATTTTTTTAGAGCAATTTGACTTTTAAAAGGGGTGAAAAGTGGAGGGGTAAAAGTACTGTACTCTTAAGCCATGACAATGAATGACACAAACAGACAGTAGTACACCATCAGCCTATCACCATGGGCCTATCACCATGGGCCCACATATAACCTATTAAGGTGTAGTCACATTGCATTTAATTTTTCTGTTCATTTCAGTGAGGAAGGGGAGCAACACTCATTTGTGGACTGACTCTCCATTTTTCATCAATAGTCAATGTAATATTAATTAATACTATTGTTGAACTTTTTCTGCTATCCTTATTTTAGTGTTGTATATCCATATTCTATAGTTAAAGAATCAGTGACTTCTCTACACTGTGAGTAAACCATTGCTCCTCTGGCACTATCAACAATAAACAATCCCACTTAAGAGAGGAAGCCACTTCATCCGGCACATTTCCCAAGCCTCTTCGCTATGGTTGGAAATCGAGAACCGGCTCCCATTTGGAACCGGTCCAAAATGATTCAATCCATTGGAATCGTTCGTGTCTACATATTCCCACGTCGCATGCTGACTTCACATTCTGTGATCGCAAATTTAGCAACAGGACCTCTTCAACCAGAGCCATGGACAACACGAGATGACAGCATGGCTACAATTTACAAAAAAAAGACAACGATTTTGCCACCTGCCATTTTTGCAAGGCAGAAATCACTTGTAAAGGAGGAAATACAACTAACATGCTCAAACACCTGAGTAATATCAAGAGTGCCGAGTGTTTGACAGCCTACGCGAGCAAGCCAGCTCCCCGAACAGAGTAGTATCAGCTAACTAAGGTAGGATGTACTAGTCATTCACAGAACAAGTCAAGACAGATTGGATTCTGTTTCAGATGTTTCTTCTGACAGCTAATAAAGCTGCTGCTTTTTATTTTACTATCCTTGGTAATTGAACGAAATAGTGCAAACTATTACATAATTTAATATTTTAGTGTTTGTTTTTAAGTTTATTTTGCATAATAAGATTATTGATAAAAGAAAGGGTTGGTTTTGCAATTGTATAGCACACCAACCTCACTGCTCCCCTTCTTTCCCAGGGACATAATAACACACTTAGATTTGATAGAATTGAAGAATTGTATCAATAAGAAGAAAAGACAATAGCATTGATATTGATAATGTCTTATCAATAACCAACCCTACAGTCTTCGCGGAAGAAAAAAAAGAAGGAAAGTGCATATTTTTTCTTTCCATAGGTTTTTGATTGACTGAGGAGGTGGTGGCCATTTGCCACAAGGTTATCCACCTCCCAACCCTGGAAGACCTGAAGGCAGGTTTGAAGGGTTGTCAAGACACCAGGCTTTCTGAAAAGTAGCTGGAGCAATGGACGGCTTCCATGTCTGGATCAAGCCACCAAGTGGCCCTAATGGTCACTACTGCAGGAACAGAAAAGTGTTCCCATCCATCATATTACAAGCTGTTTGTGACAATCATGGCTGCTTTATTGACACAGAGGCAGGGTACCTGTAAAAAAATTGTAAATGATAATTACTGGTTATTTAAAATGTTTTGCAGAATAATTTTACAAATGCTTGTGCTTTTTTTGTCAAAATAAGTTTGTGAATTAGTATTTTGTATGCACTCCTTCATTCTTCTCTTTCTGAAAACAGTTTAGTAACATAGCAAAGTGACTCAGTCAGCACCCTAAAACCCAACTGATGGACAGTGGTGGACAGTGGAGAGATGCATCCCTAAACACTCTGGAGACCACACCAGATGATGTCCCACCAACAGAAGAAACCAGGTTCTTTATTGTGGCAACCCATCCAGGCCCAGCAGCTCATTCATGGACTCCTTGCTCAGAAAATGTTCTAAAAAGATGTAAGGAAAAAAATTAAATAAACAACATATTCAACAATTAATGTGTTTAGTTTTAAACAAATTATATATTATGTGATTCAGTATTATTATTTATTTTACGAAGCTCATCCAGTCTCCCTCTCTTACTGTTCACTGGCTGTTGCTGGCTTTCCCTCTCTGAAAGGCTTTCCTGTTCATTCTCCTCCTCCAGGTCATCCACTACTGCACTTGGCCCTGGACTGCCCTCAGGGATGGAGGCAATTAGGACAGGAGGTGTGGTAGAATGCTTCTGTCCCAACACCTTATCCATTAGGACAAATCACAGCCAAGTTGCAGCAGTGGGTTTCCCTCTTACACCCCCTCCTGACCTTGGACACTTACAATCCTATGGCAGAGGAAAATCAATCACGGCAGTTAACAACAGCAACAATTTCAGCAAAAATGTAGTCATTAAATGAATGAATTTAAAATCAAATGTACATACTTTGTATTATTCCTTTTTTTGCTTGCAGGGGAGTTACTTTCTCTTGCAGGCCTATTTCCTCTAGAATTGCCTTTATCACAGAGAGAATACAAGATAAAAAGGGAGACACTTATCAATCATGTTAACACAGGGGTGCAAACTCAGGATGATTGTAAAAGGTGACACAGCAGGACATACACAATCTCCTCCTGAAATCATTTACTTGGAAGCCCTATTTTGGGTAACAGAAAAAAGATGACAGTCACAGTTCGCATCTCTGTGACAGCACTAACAAAAAATATAAAGAAAAGGGTATTGCCACATCTACTGGTTCTAGCTTTATAGGATAACAATAACCTTCAGTACCTTCAGGTCTTTCTCTGCTCTCAGTTTCATAAATTGAGCAGCCCTTGCTCTCTACAACAAAATGGAATGTTCCAGTTTTACTTTACACCACCAAATAAGCAGCTTAAGTAGCAAAATAAGTAATTTTGGGTTATCAATGCTTACATTTGTACTGGACTTTGAAAGTGATATTGAACTGTCTGAAAAACCAGCAGGATTCACAACCATAGACTGTATAGAAGAAATGGACCCATTGGTTTGTGGACTGATGCTCAGAAGCCAATAGTTTCGGATCTGGGCAGCGCCATCTTGAAAATTTCAGGTGCATGCTGGGAAAAATAAAAACACGGCGCATGAGGCGGGGCCATGGGCGGAGCCATGGGTTAGGGTTGGGGGAGGTTGCAGACGGCTGGATCTCGAGGACATTGTGCAATCAACCTGTCAATCATGACGTAGCCACGCCCTAATGCATACCCTGCTTCATCATCAAATATAAAATTAGGGAGGCCAAAATATCACAAATGAACATCATACTGCATTGAAGAAGGCTTTAAACTAGCGATTGAGACCATAAACACATTTTGAAAATGTTTACTGAGGTTAGAAATCAAGTGAGAAGTTGGTGAATTCCCCGCCGAACTCTCCGCCTGTTCAGAACCTGTCTTAATTCATTCACCTTGGTTCAGTTATGTACTTCATGAAATATACATTCTGGACATTCTGGGATAGGTTGGACTGCAAAGGATCCAGCTGTTGGATCCTCTAAATTTGGGGGGAAAGAGGCTACAATTTGTTAGCAGCATTTAAAGCCTTAAAATGGGACTGGCTTTGGTCACGCTGCCAGTGCTTGTAGGCCTGTTAGCTTGTTAGCCTGGCGGGAGTAGACTCACTGTTTGCAGACTTTGGTGTTACAGTTTGGTTGATATAATAGACTACTCTAGTGCCTGATAATAATTGTTTTGTGTTTTGACTGAAATGTTTTTTTTTTGTTTTTGTTTACTTTATCATGATACAAATATGAGTATGGGCATGAATATGAACAGGTTAGCTAGCCTCATTAAAAAGACTGAATGGCCTTCTAGTCACAAAACTAAACAATGACAGTAAACTGAGGTAGAATATGATAAAAGGAAGCTGTCAGCTGGAAGAAATTTCTCAGGAGGAAGTCTACATACTGAGTTTGTAGAATTAATGGTGAAAGCTTTACTTTCTAAGCTGTCTTGTACGTTGGAAAAACAAACATGCAGAAAAGGCAGCTGTTTTAGGTGCAACCCTCAAGTATCTGCAAGTACATTTCAGGTAAAGCGAGGACCAAGCTATTTTAACAGTCAGCTCAGGTTTGATGGAGTGCAGTGAATTTGAAATTAGTTTGTTGTGAGTAAAGAGCTTAATGCCTTTAAAAACCCAGCACAAGGATATATGGCCTAGCCATCTATCATGTGTGTGTGTCTGCATGTGTGCATTTTCTTATGTGTGTTTGTGACAGAGAGAAACTATAAGTGTATGTGTGTTAGAGAGACAGCGAGATGGAGCGAGTTCATGAAAATGTGTTAACCTACAGTATGAGTGCATGCACACTCACACACACACACACGAGCATGCACACACACACATGCACACGCAAGTTCTTTCACCAGACCAATATATCATTGCACTCACAGACCAAATGAGGCAATCGCTCAAAATTATTTGCATATAAACTAATGAAATATTACTGGGTGAAACTCAGTTGAATGTTAATTACAAAGGTAATGCACTATTTGCTGATTAATGGATCGTCTCACTTTTGGGCAAAGTGATGGTACAAGCAACTGGATGATCAGTGTGGGGACAAAAAAAGGTGATTCCAGTGAATGGAGGTAAGCAGGTGTATGGAAAGTGCATTCTTTATGGGATCATAGAAATCTATATAGCGGGGGGGGGGGGGGGGGAGAAGAGAGGAGAGGGGAAGATCAATTGTTGGAAGGCAAACAGTTGTGTTAAGTTGAGTAGACATGGTCACACGCCACAAATTCTTGTTTTACTGGAGTGGGTGAAATGAAAATGCATTATTCATTTATAGATCATTAATTATGAATCCACCAAAAGTAGGATGGGAGGCCGAGGTGTGAAGTGTGCAAGTCAAAGCATTTTTACTGAGGATACACGTTACATATTTCATCTCGCTGTTTGACCTCAGAGTTTGTAACAAGCTCCTTGTGATTCCAAAGAGTTAAGACAGTCAGAACAAAGACCATAATAACTTCACAACTGCATGCACTTCTTAAACATGTAGTACATTCATCTCTAAACAGTAAATCCAATGTCATTGGAATAACCTTTTTTGAAATGGTCTTGAGGAATAACAACATTGTCTTTTTGTGGAATTACACTTGGTATTAATGTGCAATGTAATATTTCAACCGTTTGCTGCACGGTTCAGTAAAGATAAACTGCTGGAGCAATTACCTTCCTCATGTATGGATATGTCAGGCATACACACATGCACAAACTGATACTGCTATACTTGTGAGGACATTGTCCTTGATTTAATTCCTCAGAAGTTTGTACTAAACTTGTGATTCTAACACTAAACTAAAACAGAAAAGTAAAGAAATCATTTAACTATGTAGCCTACTTACTTAGCCATAGAAGAAGTACAAAAATCAAGGAAAATTACCAAATCTGAGCAAGTCATCAAAATCAAGCTGTTTTTACAGTAATTACGGTAGCCTAAACGCAGTCATTAGGCTTTGACTATGCTGCTGTAATTACTTGTATTAGCAGTGCAACCTTTATTTACACTCTGCTTCTGAAACGGTGGGGTAGGATGCGATGTGGAAGACAGAACAAAACTGCATCAGAGCCGGAGACATAACCTTAAATTAAATGGTTGTGTGTCCTTAAATGATAACATAATAAAATATGTAATGCATACACACTGTTCTAAAACCCCTGGAATTATTTTAACCTGCAGTAAAAGAAAAAAAATTAAATAAACAAAGTAATAATCTCACTTTCATTCTACCCCCAAAGAAAACACTTGCATAGAGATTCAGAATTTAATTGAACTACCACTCACCTAAACAACATTTATCAGAACAGTCAAACAACAGGTAGAAGTTGTTCAGTTACTGAATCAATGGTGACAGGGTTCAGTTTGGAGACAAAGAGAGAACACAGGAGAAGATAAACTGATGTCTGTCAGGAAGTCAAAGATAGCTGCTAGTCACAGCATCAGAAAACTAAACTCACTCATGCAGCTGCTGCCTTGCACTTAGCATTGTTAAGCCTTAATGCTCCATAAGCTTACAAAAGGTGTTTCAGAGTTCTACACAAACTTATGCATCTGAAATGAGTAGTTTGTCTCCTTTTTCAGACTAACAGACTATGCATAATGCATGCCCCCATGGCAGCTGTGCTGTTGTGACGGAGAGATTGATTGATAGATTGATTGATTGATGATGACAGTTATGACTAATTCATTAAAAGCTGAAGCTGGTCGTGCATGTCACTCATTTGGGTTGAGGGAGTCCACTGGCTATACGCCGCTGGGATGTGGTGTGTTTGTGTGTGACTGTGTGTGTGTGTGTGTGTGTGTGTGTGTGTGTGTGTGAGAGAGAGACTGTGTGTGTGTGTACATGTGGTCTTAGAGTTAGAATCTGTGAACTTATGTTTCATGCTAACTGCAACAGCACCACCTCTGACAGCATGTCACAAACACATGCACGCTCACCACAAGCTGCTCCCAGAATCTGAAGTAATTACCCAGAATAAAATCAAAAGTCACATATGTATCCCTAGTTTCTATGAATATGTAGCCAAGTGTGTTTTTTCTCCATGGGGCACAGCAAAGCTCAAAACTGTGTTTGCACAGCAACAAGAAACCACAGGACAATACACAAGCAATGATAATGTGTTCATCCAAAGAGAACCAGTGTAGCTCTGTCGAATAAAAGCAAAGAGCAACTAAGACATTATTTGAGCATGATAGTATGCATATATTTGTATATGAATTATTATTCTCTATAGGGGAGCTGTGTGTATAAAATGGAACTACACAGCTGTGTTGTAAGCAAATATTGCATCAGACTTTGCAACAACAAATCAGAGTCACTATCATGTTTTATTCTTATCTGCACTTCCCACAAATAAATGCACAGCAACACAATGTAAAGAGGAGTGTGAAACACTGTTGAATAACGTCCAATTCCATAATTCATGTGTCAACAGGATCCTTTGGAGCTGAACAGATCAGAGGATTTTGTGAACAAATTATGCAATAAAAGCAACGACAGGGAGTGACAGGGGAAAATAAGAAACAAGAAAGAGTGGGGAGAGAATGTCAAACAAAGTAAAGATATTAATGTGTGAAAGAGATGACATGAATACTTTTTGTCATTGTATGTAGTTACTCAGTGAAGAAACTTTGAACTCCTAGTCAGTTTGCAAACTAGATGTGTGTAACCAATGGCCGGCGACATCTCTAACATTCTCTTTGTGTGGTATTAAACAGTCACGCACACACACACACAACCATCAGCGTGTATGTACACTCACAGACACTTACACAAACTCTGTCCATGTCTTCGGTCCGCTAACTAGCTCAACTGTTTGCCAATAAATCAAAGTGTGTCTTTGTCAGCTGGATGGTTAGACACTAATCACACACCCGTGAAAAAAAAAACAGTTGGCAGCTTCACACACAATTAGGGAGCCTGCAACAGGATCCCTTTGGGTTAAAAGCATCAACTGGCCCGCGTATGGTGCCATTTGGAATTCTCTTTAAACACAAAACATCTGCATCAAAGTGCGGGTTTGTTTACTTCGATGTGTATGTTGTGATGCGCACGCACTTTCACATTTATATGTAAAGGTTTCTTCTGTCTTCAAAGGTGGATATGCAACAGAGCTGAGGATACCTAGAGGGAGCAAAAGAGCTGCAGTGTACCAGCCCTTCAAGCCTGCTCTGCATGCTTTATGTGTCCGACGGTAACAATATGTATGCATTTCCACATTCAAAGAGACCAGTGAATATTTGAATAAATTGCAAACTGACAGACCATGCTTTAGAGAATCAGAATGAATAATGTGCAAAGGATTTCCTTTTTGATAAGTTTGGCTATTTCTATACTATGTTTGTGTAAAATGAGGAGATGTAGAGGAAGCTAAAATACTAAGGAGGATTAAAAAAAAAGGAGAACATGACTGAATAGTAAATAAAAAATCAAGGAGAGGAAGATAACATAATAAACATGCTAACTGCGCCTTTCTCTCTTACAAATGTGGTTCAATGGCACCTGGGTCAAATTTCTACATAAGCTTTAATATTACGGGACATAGAAGTGGATCCTCTCTTATGTTTGTCAAGTTAAATAGACAGTGATGCATTAGTATCACAGGCTGCTTGTCTGCTTGATACCAGCGAAACCTTGCCTCCAGCTAGACAGAGAGTGAGCAGAATCAAACCATCTGATCGGCTGAACCCTCTCCAGGTGAGCTGAGCTCTAAAAACCTGGCTCACAGCTGTCTGAGTCACCGACTGCTGCGTTAGCACACACCCGAATCTATCCGACACAGAACTGTTGCCTGCCGCTTCAAAGACCATCTTCAAACTATTCCCCTCCGCCTCTCCATCTTCACCTATCTCTCTGCCACTTTGTACCTGCAACAGTAGGCTGAAAGCTCTCCCTCGGCCTTGTCAAACGGAGGGAATGGGCTTTGATACTATCTCGCTGAATGCACCATATTCTGACCAGATGTAACACACAAAGAATGAAACATAAAGAACACGTTTTGTCATTTAGACAGGGGTGAGATTGTACAAATTTCAAGGCATTAGTATGCCTGAATGCATCTGCACGTGCATGCAATCCCATGCATACATATTGCTGCTCATTTTACAGATGATGATTAGGAACAATGACATTTAGTTTTGGTAAATGCCACAGCCTAATGGGCAGAGTTAAGGACAGTTAATGATGTCTTGTGTGTAGCTCTGGTGAGTAAGAGTGAAGACATTAGAGAGATGGAGAAAGCTGTTTTGTTTAACAGTCACAGGGCTAGTTAAGGTGGGATGGAAAGGAAGTGTCCTGGCACTTAAAAGGCTCTAATGCTTGCCACCCACTGTTTCCTTTTCCTCACTCTTGCCTCCGTTCCCCTCTGATTCCTGGGAGTTTACTATTTGTGGCCCCTTTTTAAAAAGCTGACTCCCTACCATCAACCTTACTCAGTCTCCCATTTCCTCCTGTTCGGACTCACCTCCCCCCGTCCAATCATTTCCTCCCCCAGTCGTACTCTGGCATAAATCACCTCTCCTCGATAGTTTTAATGGCTTTTTAATGAGCCTAATGTTTTCTGTTTTAATGAACTTCTTACGTCAGCCTTAATCATTTTAGGGGGGATGAAAAATGATTGAGAAATGGCCTACATTAATTTAATTTACTGTTCAATCTGCACAACCCTCTTTACAACCCTGGGAAGGCCAGGGTAAGAAGGAAAGAGAGGATGGAGGGAAGAAGGGAAGGGAAGGATAAGTGGAGGATGGTCCAATCACAGAGTGGGATATGGTAAGAGAACATTTTTTTTAAGGAATAAGCAGAAAAATTGGTGAAAAAAGCAAAGAATCCACATACATACAAAGAGTCCACAGTGTGTGGTTTACAGACCTGGCCCGAAACAATATTTGGTTAAGGTTAGGGTTAGAGTAAGAGTTAGACTGTAGTGGATTCTCACTACATATGGCATACAAGCAACATCTTTCACTGTTAAGAAAAACCTTATGAAAAAAAAAACAAACCTTATGACTATTAAGAATATTATTCTATCTGTTTAACATCTAACAGGCAAATCATGATCCCACCAGTGGCACTAAGCTGAATGGCAGTGCATGACCCAACAGACACCATGGAACTTAGTGCTAGTAAAATGATCAATGACCAAATATACATCTTTAGTAACAGCCAAACAAGGTGATAAGAACAGACTGCAAAACAAATTAAATACTAATAAAAGAAATAAAGAAATAATTAAATGAATTCAGGTAGATCAAATAAATATATACATTTTTAAAACACATATTACATACACATAATATAATTGTTAACTTATTTCTTCTCAGAACATTATTCATTAAGTAATTAATGTCATCATCTGAAAAACAGTGATGATGATGATGATGATGATGATGATGATTATTTTAGTAAAGTTACAGTTTCAATACAAACTGCTTTTATCCCAAGTGCAATGTTTTTATAAAGCCTTCAAAATGACTGAAAGAGTGCCCTTACCACTCCTAAGTAATACTCTAAATTAGAACCCATGGCAAACATGAACTCAGAAAATAGTTCAATTCATTAAAGCTGCATTGACGGAATTGTGCTTTTGACTGGAGATGCCCCCAGACTCCAAAACACTGATATTGTTTTTTAAAGGCACTAATTAAAACAGAAACAAGAAACAATGATATGGATTCATTAGGAACACATTGATTGACAAAGTCTTGAAAATTGTAAGAGAAGATAGAATAAAGCACATGTTAAATTAGTCAGATCAACTGGAGTATCTTATAATTCAAGTTCGAGTTTGATGCCTTCTGCTTTTAAAAACTGACTCAACATTAGCAGCTTTGGAGATGGCTCCATAATGTTGCTCCAGAATCAGTCCTTAAAAACAGCTATTACACACTCCCCACATGACACATTTGATTTATGAGCAATGAACAGGGAACTACAACAAGTGGGAAATGTAGCTTTCTCTATAGGTGTAACTAAAACACATAATTTACCAGCATTGTCAGCTGCTTGGGTGTCATGACCACATTCTGCACCATGAGTAGTGATGGTTGACCTGCAATGAAATAAAGAAATTCATCAAACATTTACTTAATTTTTAAACATTCACTGGGCTCACTGTAAAAAGCTTGCTGTAAATTGTACCGTACAGTAACTTACTGGCATTCAGTTGCCAGTACATTATGATAAAAGTGTTTACAGTAATATTACTGTATTTTCAATTAAAATATCATTACTGAATTTTCATACACAAATTATAACTTAATTTACCATATTATTATTACTGCATTTTCTTTTACAGTATTGTACTATATACCTTAATTGTGTTAGTACTGTTTTTTCAATTATACATTTTCTTTTTTATTAGCTTAATTTACTTTAAACTATTCATTCAAACATTCCCATGTTTACCTGTAAAATATAACCTGACAGCAGTACAGCCCTGTAGACCACGACTTATTTCCTTTGCCCCAAAAATCACAATTATTCATAAACATTTGTCCTAAAATATGCTGTTTAATCACTGAATGGTTACTTATTAAAAGTACAAATTACACATTTGTTTATGTACTCTGTCTCTTTCTATCTCATAACTTTAATAACCATTATACACTTGGAAGGGTAACAAGTACAGTACATATGAAATAAATAATCTACTATGGGAGGAAAGCATAGCAATGGGAGGAAATTGACAGAAAGGCCCTGGCTGAGCAGCAGATGCATATCCAGGATGGTCTTATGGTCTTACCTTGAGTCAACAATGCTTACCACTGAGATAACTTTATTTAGCCTAGTTGGATTAGCTATCACAACAAAACCACAGTACATTTTCCTACCAGTACACCACACATCGGTTATCTACTAAATTGATACATATTATATTTGATCAATCTAATGGATATCAAAATGGAACAAACAATTCTCTCAAATAATGGCATGGTTGTAATGAACAAACACAGATTGAGGGAAAAAGAGAGGGTGGATAAACTCAAATAATATGCATGCCAACATTTCTATCACCTTAATGTAATACATTCAACAATTTAATCATGCTATTTTCAACACCTCGTTTTATTTTTAATAACACAAAGAGTCTCTGACTGAACCTGTGACAAATGACGATTCACACACTGTCACTGACACACATGTACACCCGCTGATTTACTATAATAAACCATTCAATTAATAACCTCTATGCTTTGCACTGTTATGATGCTGAGTATAGAAAGTTGTATATAGAGAGGCTCTGATGGTACACAGAGGTAGAAAGGAGGGTTTGTAGAAAGAGAGCACAGGAATGGACTGGATGATGTACAAGCTGTAATTTATGGAGCCATGCTATATGCTGGTTGTTCAGGCTTATCTCCAATTAGGATGCATTGTTGAAGCCTGCCAATGCTGGTTTCTACCATTCTGTGAGACCTGCAGATTTACATAGCCATTAACACAGCAGGCCCTGAATAAATGAGCACAATATTCAGCATCTGTTGCTCTATGTTGGAGTTTTCTGTCTAGCTTTAGATTCTTGCTCATTTTAACTTTGTTTTTCTTTTCTTCTCCATTGGTCTTTCTCCTGAGTGACACTTAGAGTTGTCATCTTGCCAACTTCAAATTAACAGAGCCATAAACCAGCTGGTGAAGTCTTATCTAGGAGTGGAAAACCATCTCTTCCTGTATGCAGTTTGTGCGTCAGTTTACCCAAGGACACCTTAGCTTGCAAGCATGCTGTTAGAGTCAGCCCTCAATTTCACTGTGTTGATAGTAAAAGGCTGCAAATATGCCAAGGCTGGCTGCCAAGATTGCTTTGGACTACCTGAGCTAAGTTGTCCTTTACGGTTTGTGTGTGCGAGCGAGCGTATGGCTATTCTGTCCTCAAGGCTGGAAGCATTACCATGCACGACTGATTATATGAAAAATCACAGCTGTGGCTGGTTACTATAACTACTGATGTGTTTAATGATCCATAGCTGGATTTGTGTGAGGGTGCACACAGGTCCTGATAGGAATAAGAACGGTAACTGAAACAAAACATATATATTCTATCAAAAAACGTATCACTGTCACCTGTGACATTTTTACATATAGCCATGTAGCAGAAGGCGTATGTATGTGTATTTGAATGTACATGTGACAGATGTGCCTGTCCCCGTGCAGAAAGACACTTTGACCCTGGCTCCACCCTAATACTCACTAAAAGATTGGATTCTAAGCAGAGATGCATTCCTGCCCCTCCCATTGGGGTATACACTGACTGATATGTCTTCCTGACTGCATAAGATACTCTACATGCAGATCCACTACAGTCTGCTGCCTTCACATCAGTTCTGAATTAGTATCTACCTGTCTCAGCTCAACAGTCACTGAGTTATTTTTTTTTTGTCTCTGTTAATGTGTGTCTGTCAATCTCTTCTCCTGTGTCCTTTAATCACTTTCCCTTGTATTCTGTTTTGTCAGTCCCCTTCCAATGAAACAGTTTTTTATACTTTTTTTTTCTACGTCTCCATTCAGAATAAAACAGCGTGTTTTAGCTGCATGCTATCATTGTCAGAAAATCAAACACTATTTTTAGTTGTCAAGTGGTTTGACAAAGACAACTCCTTTTTACAAAATCTTGATGAAAAAGAGAAGGTTCTATCACTACCAGACACGATGTGTGGTTTGAATGTTTTTCTTCTTTTTGTTCTCTTCTTTTGTGTTGCTTTCTCAGCATTGTTTGAAATGATGCAGCATCGTTGAGATCTGAGACTGAATCAGATTTCTTTCAAAGAAGACACAAGATACTCATTAGGATACTTGATATTTTGTGTGTTGTGGCCTGGAACACATTGAGTGAGCTATTGTAAATAACTGTTTCATTGTTTGAATATGTTGCAAGATGTATTTTGAAGGGTGAATTGGTAATTTGGTTGCAATTGTGAGGATGTGGGCTATGATTTCATGAGTTATTTACTATACAACAGGTGGCCAATGACAAAAACAGGCACTCAGCGCTATCCGTTAGCCACCTGAAAATGATGCTGTTTAAATTTCTGAGCAGGGGTGTTCACATCAGTATTGAATATAACCAAAGGCGTAACCACGCTATTTTAACACCCCTCAAAACACATTTGCACATTTCACAGCTACCCCAAGCTAGACGAAACTGATTCATCCAGGTCATCAGCGAGCTTATGAGGCACATAGCCACAGGCAGGGGCGTAGTACTGCTGGGCCCCCAGCACTGGCATCACACCTTTGATTTACTGCCTCAAAGATCATCATATCATCATAGCACTGTTACCATCCTGAATCACTCTGCAAAGTTAACTGTTTGTTATTATACTTTTAATGTTTACAAGCCATATGCACACTAAATGGCAGAAAACATTAAAAACCAGACCACAGAAAAATAATTTGGGTATGTTTCTTTTCTTTTTTTTTAAGGCTATATTCACAAATATACTGAAAATGTTGCAAAAGATTTTCATCATGACCATTTAATTTGAGTCCTAAAAACATATTTCTTCAAAACATTGGTGTATGCTTGTGCAGCTCATTCATGTTACAGACACACTGCTGGACAGTCCATTTGATCTGGCTTCTTCATGTTCCATAAACATCAGCCGTTATATTGTTCCCCCAAACTCCCCTAAAGGACAGGTTCAAATATGTCTTAAAGCAATGCCCACATGCCCGAATTTGTGAGAGTTATCATTTGCTGTAATTGTTCCTTCTGCCCATACTGCTCCTCTCTGTTGTGATTCCAACATTAGACTCTAGAGAGTCCACAGCCCTTGTTCTATGAAAAAAAAAACATACATACACAAATACATTTCAGTTCATACAAGTTCAACCAAAGCCATATGAGACTTCAGCTGTCTGAGTTAGTTACATCAAGTCGTCCAAAGTTACAGTCTTCAGTTTAATATTCCGTCTTGCACTGTAACTGTCCACCACTGAAGCTCTGTGGAATAAAACTTGAAAACAGATAAATAAACAGAGTAACTTTTGATTATACCAACTTGAAATATATAAGAGTGCTATCATATCTCACCTTCTCCGGTCTGGTAAAAAAATCTCTAGTGTTCAGTACGGTTTGTTTGGGCTTGGTGTGAAAGCCGTCAATTGAACTGTAGTGTAGAATACAAACTGAGATTGCTTGAACAGGTGCATCTCAGTCCACATCCAAGCAGACTCTGGTGCAGTTCATTTGAGGTCTGTCGGCAGATGGACCAGCTGCAAAATTTTATGATAGGGTTAGGGTTAACTGAACTACTATTAAATCCATCTGCTGTGTGTGAACTGTCCAGAAAGCGATCTGTACAGTATAAACGTATATATTTGTGGAAATCGTTTGGTAACCACAGTAACATTTATCCACATCAACATGTGAGTCAATCAGACAGTTAAGAGCAATTAAAACTGTGTGTGGTGTTTGTATTCTGCTCTTTGCTCTTTGCTTGTTTACTTTGTTCATTATAAAATGGCATAGTGATCCACAGTAAGCCCCCACTATTATTGCTCTAGTCTACATGATGCCTTTTTTTTGGTTTTGCCTCTACATCTTTGGCATTATAACGTGGAGGATTTGGACTGCATTTGTATAGATCCTTTCCAGTCTTCCAACCACTCAAAGTGCTTTACAACACATGCCAACATTCAACCATTCACACACATAATCATACACTGATGGCAGAGGCTACCATGCAACATCTCAACCTGTTCATCTGGATCTAATCTAATACTCATTTACACTCACACACAGCCTTCGTTGGTAATTTGCGGTTCGGTATCTTGGCCAAGGACATTTGGAGGAGCCAGTGATTGAACCGCCAATCTTCTGATTAGTGGACAACCAGCTCTACCTCTTGAGCCACAGCTGCGTCATACTAATGATCTTCATAATCAGTTACTTCTTTGTGACACAAAGATACACATAAAAAGCAGTAAACATGACTTGTTGTCAGTCAGGGTCCATGTAGTGCTGATGATGCATGATGACATCATCAAAACTGTCCAGCATTTTTACAGCTGTTGGTTCGTTTGTAAAAATAGAATTAAAAAAAGCTAGTGTGAACATGGATCACACCAGAAGTAAATGACTCCAATATATCTTCATTTTCTTGCTCTGAACTAATGAACAAAACTACAGCTGAGAAAGTGTATATCAGACTGTTGATGTCTTTTATAAGAAGACATTGAACAATATCAGAGTAGAACCACCAACCCCCTTAGTCTGGGTCCACAATGTTTAATAATTAATGCTTACAACCCCTATATTGAAGTATGATTATCTACGTTTGCCATATAAATTACAAGTTATGACCTTGTGTATCTTATATTATAGCCACAACTAATGTGGTTCATATGTCCTGAACTACAGATCTGATTGCTGTGATGAACAGAAAGGTTTTTGATTGTGTAATCATTTCTTTGACATGGCTGTGTGTGTATCTGACATTTTGAGATTCAATCACAGAATCACAGCTAACTAAAAATAAACAGCATGTTCAGTATATACATTTGTAGAAATATATTTGTGTGAGAAAAAAATGTACATGTCCTTAGCATTTCCAATTAACTGATACTTGTCCTCCCTTTCTTCTTCTTCCATCTTGTTATACCCACAGTGTGTCCGTGTGATTAGCTGTGTATAAAGTCAGTCTTTGGTTCTGTAAAACGTATCTTGTCCTTCAATGTGTTAGTCATTGCCTACACTTTTTTGCTCTCATGTTACATTTTCAGACCTGTACGTGTTTTCATGTGCATCTTCCACACGTTGAGCTGACCCATCAGCCAATTTCTAGACCTTCAAACTGACTCATTATGTAACTATCTCCGCATAGACAGGTAGACTAGACATGTCACAGTCAATCTACTCCCCTGAGACTTTAACAAGCTAAAGTAGATGGACAGGCCATTTCACAGACCGACCCCATACCTTTCCATTAAAAAGAATCTATTCCGTTCTGGACAAACCTGTGCTCTAGTGCAAGTGTGTTTGTGTGCTGAGTGTGTGCATGTGTCTGTGTGTATTCATGCCTGCACACATACCGTATGTGCAAACACAGTGAGATCTCCCCTGCCTGAGGACACTTACATAAGACTGTCAGAGCGAGACAGGTGATGAGACGGTGGAAAGGCCAGAAAGCAAGGTGAAAGATTGAGACACAGTCTGTGTGTCTATCTCTGTGTCCGTCTGTCTGGATATGTGGGTAGGTGGGTTGCTGGAGGGTAATTAAATGTATTTTTGTCAGCTAACCAGCTCTGGCTCTCTTATCAGACATGGGAAACCACAGAAGTAGAAAGAAACCAGATGGGTCATGGCCAGCAGGTGTGTTTGTGTGTGTGAATTTATGTGCAGGTGGGTGGGTGAGAGAAAATGACACAGCTCTAATTCCCAGACACCACCCCTTGGGGCTGGAGGTGGAATTGAACAGGGTCTGAAAGGGACAGCGCTGACAGCTTCCCTAAATATGCCCAGTAATGTTTTCACTTACACTGGACTGTGGGAGATTTAATCTTAGCCTGGATCCACATTACTGGCCCCAAAGCCCAAGGAAGGTGTTTTTTTTCTCAAGCTGTACTGCAGAAAGCAAACCAGTGAAGAACATGTGTAGAAAGAATGCAGATTTACAGTCTGAATGCCTGAAGCGCTGATCAGTGTGGATGCTCAAATCTTCTGTTTTCCCACCTAGTTAAGTCAGCATTGTACCACATATCTAAAGCACACTGTGGACCTGATGCATCAGTCTCACAATGTGCCTTGGGGCTCTGCATTCATCCTCATCTGTAAGTAAGCTTCAAGGTTTGTAATTCACCCACTGTCCTTGCATTCCTCTGTTTTGGCATTGTACTACCATTATATTACTACATCAAATCAGTCATGCAGGGACGAGGAAGACATGTTTTAGAAAGACATACAGTCTCTAAGATGCTTACTGTATCATGGGAAATTGCTAGAACTCAGGTAATTTAAATACTTTTTATTTTTGCAAGACAATGTTTTTATATGGGTGTGCAGTAAATTTGATATGTAAATGAATAAAAGTTCTTTATTAGTGTTGGGCAATCTACTTGAAAATTTCAATCAATAACTCACTACATATTACTAATTTAAAAAGTTAAATTAAAATACTTAACCAGTCAATTTTTTGTTAAAGTGCACTAAGATGATAAATGGGTCTCATCAACCTCTTCAACCATCAAATTGTCAAAGTATCAGAGTGTTATTGGGATTGCACTATAAGTACTAAACTCAAATTGTAATCCTTTACATTACTCATTACTGAAAAAGTCACTACAATAATAATGTGTTTCTGTCCAATACAGTTTGTAACTAAATAGTTTACTTAAAGCATATTATTAGTAGGTTTCAATTATTTCAAAATATTTTAAACAATGACAACACAATGAAATGTCACCAAGGAAGAAACTAAACACATGAATATATTATAAATTATGTCCAAACAACATCTTTGACACAGGCTGGCAATCATTATAACCATGTCATATTATCCTTGTCAATATGACTCATGACTGGTCCTAATGAATAGATTCCGGTTGAGGTATAAGTTATTTTAGGCAGCTAAGACTACTTGAATAAAATCAGGGAGACATTGTGGATGTGATTAAAAGAAACTTTGTACAGCCATTCAACCACTCAGATCTCTTTTTGGTACTTTTTTGCTTCAAGCTCATATCAGATTGATATACAGTATGTGGACTATGGAATTTCATCGTTAAATGAGGATAAGAAAAAATAAGAAAATCTTTGGCTCCACATTTCTAACATCCCACGCTGTGGATGGCGTGGAAAAAGGATCTGGACTGACACCTCATGTAGATCTGGATAAAACTCTTCCTTCTTCACAGCCCACACATGCTTCTGGGTTTACCTCAGTGCAAGACCAAAAACTCATGTGAAACACTGTAACATTAATGTCAAGTCCATAATGTTGGCAGGACCAGCACCATCACTAATGCTTGTTGTTGGAGCCACACTAATTAGGAATGTTAAGCGCTAACTTATAAATATGCCAAGCATCATAGTTGTGACTCAGCCCAGAAAATGAAACTGAATCATCTAGGCGTCAAAAAGATCATCATTCATGTGGGAACTAATGACATTTTAGTCATTAGGTTTGTTGCCTCTGATGTGGAGGTTGGAATCACGCTATCTCAAAGATCAACTCAGCAAAAGAAAAGCAGATGCATCTTTTGACATTTTTTTCATCTTCTGCACTTTCCAACCAAAAATTACAGCAAAAAGAAGAACTCTACTTCTCAACTGTAGCACAGATTTAACTCTACCCTGTCTGTGGTTGTTAGTTCTCATTAAAATATCTTTTTTTTAACAGCTTGTGCTAAATAAGCAAAATGTTTTGTAAACACACTTTAGGGAAGTGTAAAGGACCTCTAATTTATGCCTTGGCCTCCTATTTTCTTCAAAAACGTGTCAGAAGAATTAGATTTATTACTGTTAATTTGTTATGTTCTCTTCTCTCTCACATTTCAGGCATATTGTGCATTTAACTAATATCTTTAAGGAACTGCTAAGTCTTTTTTCAAAGTATATTGTTTCTTTCATCTGCATACTGCAGCTTTTTATAAATTGACAATGTATAATATCCATACAGTAGTAAACCAATTGTTTTATTCAGTAGCCAATCTGACATTCATATCTCTCTTTTGTGTGTGTGTGTGTGTGTGTGCGTGTGTGTCTCTGTGTGTGTGTGTGTGTGTGTGTGTGTGTGTGTGTGGCAGAGAGAGAGAGAGACAGAGAGACAGAGAGACAGAGAGAGAGAGGTGCCCCCTTGCTCTGCATCAAAGAGGGGCATTTACTGTTTAAAGTATCCGTGAAAGGAGAATATTGATTCCAGCACCAATAGCCTGGCCCTTCTACTGTCATGTTGTGCTGAATACATTTACACCATGAAGTGCTTCTTCAACTTTCTTTTTTGGTTCTAAGACTGAACCTTCTCACAGCAAACAACATTCAGTGGGTGTCAAAGAATTGTTTCACCTTAAAGTGAGCATGTTTAAAGGTTCTTTATTGAGCAATTTCAGGTCTTATTCCACAAGATGTAGCATTAACATTTGAATTTCACACAAGTCAGTAGTACTGATGAAACCTTGAATTGTATACTGAAACTATCAGGAATTCATGCATGACTTATGTTTTTTTTTTTTTTTACCCCAATACATCCATTAAGGTCCCGTTGTCTAGGTTGTGAATTGTCTCTGGGCAGTGTACAACCACAGATGGATCCGCTGTGGGGTTCTGCTGGTGATTCATATTAATGGACATGACCCCAATCCCTCCTTTCCTTTTTCTTCTTCCAATCTTTCTCTCCCCTGTTCCTCCCACTGCTCGCTCTCTGTCTCATGCCTTCCAAACACCCAGGAGACAGATGGACCAACACTCAACTTCACACCATTTAGCTTTTCAAGGCTGCTAAAATAGTGTGTGTGAAGAGGTGGAGTGAGTGAGTTGGGAAACAAGGATAGTGTGTGTATGTGTGTGTGTGTGTGTGTGTGTGTGTGTGCGTAGATATACTGCTGACATAAAACATGTCTGTGTGCTTGCACGCCTATGTCATGTGTGTGTAGTTGTGTGTTTGAGTGTGTGTCTGTGTGTACATGATGGCATTGGTGTGAGGTTGGCAGGCAGGCGAATGTGGGGAGTAAATGAAGGACTTAGTGCTCTACACGACTGACTGGTCAAATCTATGATGCTACCTTGAGCTTCCCTGGCTCCAGTCAAACACTCGTTCTCTTCCAGTAATAGAGATAGAGTGCTGCTCTGTACCAAGCCAAAGACCTGCACAGTACTGCCTACATAGAGGGTGCTGTACCTGTGGCGACCAGCAGAAGCAGCCTGTCTTTGTCTCCAGTCTTAGTTTTGCTTGTCCAATTTTGCTTTAATATAAAATGGTCAACAATGCTTAATGCTTAATGCTTAATGAAGAATATGGTTAATACTTAGTGGTAGATTTCTTTGTCTTGGTCTTTCTGATGGCTTTGCAAAATGAGTTGGGCACAGGTGCGGCAAACAAGAAATGCATTTTAAACAATTAGCGCTTTATATTAAGTTGAAGGTTTCAGACTCACTATACCAACATGATGATTTTCCCAACAACTGAGAAGTTTATATGGCACCTTTCGTCCCAAGCGATGATCTCATAAGGTTCCCATTGACCATAGACACTGCACAGAGACTTACAAAGGCAAGATAAATAGACCACCAGTTGCCACTCAGTTCTGATGTCTACTTTCAGACAATAGCATTTAAACACTTATCCAAATTTGTACCCTTACTACCTACCTCCAAATAAGGGCATTCTTCATACATGGAACAAAAAATATTTCCCTCACAGAAAAAGGTCCTTGACCTACACTATGGCTCTATTAAAAGAGCCAACAACGCTATTTTTAAAGCACCACTTGACAAAATGATTTCTAAGAGGGGAATAACTGAAGCCCTTTGATTGCATTGATTGGGATGTTTTTAAGGATGTCTGCAGTGACCTGGATGAATTGACTGAGACTTATATGACCTGTGAAGAAAACTATATCCCTCATGACAACCAGCCTTGGATAACTAAATCTGCCAAATCTGTTTTGATTTTTTAAAGATAAGGGGGTGTCACCAAAAGATCAGAAGCAGCTAAACATTTGAAAAAATTATACAAGGAAAGCTCAGTTGAAATATAATGACAATTTGGAAAAGGAACTTGGCAAGGATAATTCCCATTTTGCTTGGGCGGGGATCAAGTCAATGGTTGATATGAAGAGGACAGGGAAGAAACCTGTTTAATCTGACAAACCTGATGGTATGCTGGCCGATGAGCTGATTCAATTCCACTTACATTTTGATGAGCACGATTTTTAAAAAAAGAACATCTATCTATTAGGGATGATACTAGAGCCCCCGAGAGCAGATTATCATTGATGAGGTGAAAATGCTGAAATCTCTCATGCACACCAAGGAGAGGAAAATTCCCAGCCCCGATGGCATTGGGGACAGGCTACTCAAATACTGTGCCAGGCAATTATGAGGCATTCTTTCTTTTATATACTAGTGTTAATTTTTTCAGAGAGAGGTTCCAAAAATATGGAAAGACTGTATAGTTGTGTCAGTGGCCAAGGTTAGGACTCCCAAATCACTACAAGATGTTTGTTCCACTTGCCTTACTTTTCTATGAAGGCTTTGCAGATTCTTAGAAAAGATAAATGAAAATAAAGTAGATCCCCTAGTTTTAAGGGATGCCACTCTTACCCTCCTTAACTTTATTATGAAACACCTAGAAGGTAGAAACAACTATGCTAGGATGCTTTTTATGGACTTTTCTTCTGCCTTTAATTGTATGCAGCCCCACATGCTTGCATTACATTTTTCTTCCTTAAGTCTTTAACTGGATCACAACAAGGGTGCATTCTCTCACCCCTACCATTTGTTTTGTACACCAATGATTGTGTGAGCCAGCATGAGTCCAGGCATATCATCTAATTTGCAATGACTGTTGTAGTGAGTCTTCTCAAAGACAATGAGACTTGCTATGGTCCAATTGTTAATGAGTTCTTACCGTGGTGTGACAATGCCTTTGGGAGTGTTCTTGTCTTGTCTAAGTGCTGTTATCTTCAACACTCGTCCTACGGCCTTGTAGCTTCGATTGAATCGCAGCTGTACTGAATAGCAGAACAGCATGACCTCGTGTGTGATATTGCTTTTGTACAACAGTTCTACAGGCACTATGTATTAGTTAAAAGTAATAAGTGACAACAGATTTGTTTATTAAATCATTTATTTGGCACCACCAAAACAAATAGTTCCATGATTGGACTGTTGCCAAGCAACACATAAACATTTTCCTGCACACTAGCTTGCTACTTTGTGTAGGTGTACACAGTCTGTTGATCGTAGCTTTGATGAATTAATGGTTTGATCAGACAGTATGCTGCTCCATTGTCTCCTGCTGTCCATGGATGGTCTCCAGTAACTTGTATTTTTTATCTTCTGGAACTTAATAAAAACATTTCCTGTTCGTTTAAAGTATCTCACCTATGCCCACTCATTGCTATGATCCCCCTTGCCGTGACTCCCACATCAAACAGTTTCTGTATGGCAGTGGCGTAAAAAGTGTGTCCCTGCATTTTGTACTTCCTGGGTAACATCTGTGACAGCTGGTTTACTTTACTCCCTGAGGAACTGAGCTATACCAGAAGCTGTCTGTCAGAGCTGTTACCCTCCAGGGTGGCAACCAGGTGGAATTCTGCTTTGGAATTTTTTGGGAGATTTTACCGGGCAGAGTAGAAGGGAATTCTTCGCTCCTTAAACACAGCTTGTCTTTGTCTCTCTCCAGTGAGTCTTCATGATTTAATTTGTTT
The DNA here is from genome assembly GCF_027409825.1 of Scomber japonicus. Taxonomy (NCBI): domain Eukaryota; kingdom Metazoa; phylum Chordata; class Actinopteri; order Scombriformes; family Scombridae; genus Scomber; species Scomber japonicus. Next base: position 11,017,068 of record NC_070585.1, read on the forward strand.
CTTGGTTGGATTTCATGGTGAAATACTTTGCTCCATTATATAATAATAATAATAATACATTTTATTTGATGGCGCTTTTCAAGTCACCCAAGGTCACCTAACAGAGAATAAAACATCAAACATTATTATATGTATGTATTGTACATGTATTAGGATGAATGAGCTAGATTTGACATCCTGCTTCCCCTCTTTGCCTCTTTATCCAAACTGCAACTGAACATCATTCATAACCTTGTTCCGTCATTTATGTCTGTGCATTGCAGAATATTTTAAGATGCGCTGGTCTTCATGTGAAATTAGGGGGAACACATTATTAGCTGATATAAATTATGGCTCCTGTATTAAATTCCATAAACAGCTAACTAGAGGGTCGTTGAAAAACAATTTAAAGCAGCCCAAATACCAAGGTAGCTGCTGATGCTGTAGAGATCCCCTTTAGTTGTCCACATGGATCCATAAAACTGTCAACATTGTATTCAGCTCGGTCTTCTTAACAGACTGAATGTCGATGTTCAGATTTTAGACACTGAGACAAGGCTGAAAGCAGTTCAAAGGCCATGTTGTTTGCCTCACAGTGTGAGCTTCATTTTTGTTCTTTTATAACTTGTCTAGACCAGCTGATGTCATATAAACACACCTGGAGGTTATCACTGAAGTATCCAGGCTTCTTTCCTTCCCCTCATATGGAAGTAACTGTTGTATAAATGCCTTTTTCAGGCTAAACAAACAACATTATTTAACATTGCACCCTTTTCTCTGATACATTTGCTTGTCATAACAAGAAAAGCATTTGTTACTAATAACAGTAACATTGATTGTGTGGTGGTGGGTCATCATGTACCCTGATCCTGAAACTGAAGCAGCTAAATGGATTTCAGCCATTTATTTATTAGTTTACATTGGCAACACATGTTAAAATGTCTTCCAATCATTTATTGTCTTAGATTTCAGTTTTGTAAGGAGTTTGAATGTCAACATTACATTTTATTAAAGGATACAGTAGGTTCACAAAATCTGACAAAGTCCATGGCCCCCCATCCTTACAAATATGTATTTAACAGTTTATTTTACTTTAATTGTTCAAAATAGTCAAATTAATTTAATATATTTCAATGCAACTGTCTTTTTAGCCAAATTCCCTCTTTTTGTTGTGTCCGGTAACTGTGGAAGATAACCACTTTATTTGACTAACTCAGATGATCTCCAGATAAGACAATCTTTTCTACTCAAACACCTGAACTGGATGTTTTCAGATATTTTTTGGACAAGCAAAGTCACTAGACAGATGTCCAAACACAGGGAGCGCCACTGTTATTATTTACAAAAGGCAATTATTGAGCCAAACATGATGACACCTATGATCCAATTGTCTCTGCTACAGTGTTTGTGTAGATTGAAAGTCTGTTCTTGACCTTGGAAGAAACAAAACAATGTCAACACGTTTAGTAGTTGGTCCGGAGCTCCCAACTGTGCCACACAATCTTTCAGTTATCAAGAATTTGTAGATTAAATCGAATGTCTAATCCCTTCACATGACTGAAAATATGTTGTCAACTACTATTTCTAAGGTCAAGAATGAACTGTCAATCTCAACGTGGATGCAAAATCCTTAAGGTGCTTATAGGAAAATGGAAATTTACATTGCAATTGTAGGATAAAGTCATAATAAACACATTTGAATCTGTTAGCCACTAACCAGCTCTCCTGGAGAAGACATTAAAATAAAACAAAGTCTCACTTTGTGGCAAGGTCTACCTTTGCCTATCTTGCATCAGTTTTTTCTAGCAGTTGCACCTATGTCTTTTCATTGTTTGAGTGGTTCTGTGCTCTTCCCACTGTCACTTCAATTTCAAGGTGTGTGACATCACTGAATCCAACTAATAATGTGAGATAAAGACAGAGGACCCACTGAGCCCAACTAACTTCAGTGAAACCAAACCTAAGCCTCTGTCCAATTGTAACAGGATGTCACCCTCCACATTGGGACGATGCCCAGCACTTTGATATCTAAGACTACGATTCTCTTTTTGAAATAGATGATGAAATTGAAAGTCATTTTGGTGCAAGGGCTACAAAATGTATCCCTTGCTGTTATATCAGACCAGAGTGAACGGAGAGCAGAGCAGCAAAGCCAGATTCTCATTTTCCCACTCAATTCTTTCTTCTGTTCTTCACCTTTAGTCACAAGTTTTAGACAGTAACAGAAATAATAAGATTTTAGACACACGTAAGCCAAAATTAACTTTCTCCACAGGGTGTTTGGCCTCATCTTCCATGAGAGCATGCGGATCTTAGAGGGCTTGACTGCAACTCCTTCACACTAATAGGAGCAGGCAAGGTGGATCACAGACTGGGTAAAGACACTCCCTTTGGTAGGCCACCCCATGGGCAGAACCAGGCCGCACTAGAGGGGGGTACAACTTCCAGCTGGTTTAGGAGTGTGGAGCAGCTGAAAGAAGCTTTTGTTGTCTGCTTGACACTAATCAGGACAAGACAGTAGATGGATCAATAAAGGATTTCACTGTTGCTACTGAGCTCAATATCGTGCTGATGTGAAGAACATGGAGCCATCACAGCTGATATTAATGCATGTCTGTTTTCTTTCTGCAAGTCACAGGGCAGTTGTGTGTGTGTGAGGGTGTGTATTAGAGAGAACAGTTCATGCTTGACTGGGGCCTACAGGAGTGTGGCTCAGTGATACTCTGCTTATCTGCTTTGTCCACCATTTGCTAGCACATGTGAGACTCAGTATCTGGCTCCAGGGAAATAAAGCTGCAAGGGAAAAGGCCCAAATAGTTTGTATATGCACTATGTGTATAGCACAGTGGCATAGACACTCAAAAAACACTCACACACAGTCAGTCTTTGAGTCAAAGTGAAATTTTAAGCATGCTATTTCTCAACATGACACACACACAAATCTGATTATACCCCTCCTTCCACATGCACATGCAACCACATACAAACACATAAAGACAAACACACACACACACACACACACACACACACACACACACACACACACACACACACACACACTCAGACCAACTTTTATTGAACAAAAATTCAATTACTTAACCCAGCTTCAGGTTCCGTACCCTCTTTGCTCCTCCACCCAGGCAAGTCTGCGTTAATATCTGCTGACAGCCTATGGCCACCATGCACAGACAGACAGACAGACACATGCACACACTTACACACACACACACACACACACACACACACACACACACACACACACACACACACACACACACACACACACACACACACATAGCATACACCTGATCCCCATAAGAGTCTGATTAAATGAAAACTGTGATGCCCATTTCTCCATCCCAGGGTCAATGAATACCAATGAGAGACAGATATCACAGTTCTTGGTATGAGTGTGTGAGAGGGAACTTCCATTTTCATGCATTCCAACAGCGCTGAATAGGCTATGTATCTTTGTGGATTTTTTTTTCATCATCATCTTTTTTTTATTTTTTTATTTTAAATCTTCCTTGTTCATATGTCTCCATGACATCTGGATCTTTATTGTTCCCAGTCCATAGATCACTTATTAAGCCAAGTAATAAGGTGGTCATGCATAATTTCATTTGCTCTAGTGGTACCTGGGGACATTTTCTTACTTCACTAAAATCTATGATAGTTTCCTTTTGAAAGGCCATAACTCTCCTTCAGTAGCAGGCATTTGGGTCACAGATGCTAAATGGGACATTTATATATTCCTGGTTGAAGGAGAAAATTGTTTTTGAGTCATTTCAGACCTCTTATTGAGGCTATTTGACTCCACGTGGTTTAATCTGCTCCTGGTGATACTGTACATCTGATAAAGAATCAACCTTTAAAATCATTCTTGTAACTTTGCTCCAAGACATACACACATACACACAGTCTCAGAGTGCAAGGCAGTGTATAACGGATGTTATTTAAGGAGAGCAACTTCAGCTAAGTAAATCGAATATCAATATTATTGTCCAATAGATATTCTTAGCAGCAGTGGCCCGTGGGGCTTTGCAATGATTACTGGTAAATACAATTATGTCCTGAGCAACGGGGCTTCAGCCAGTGCACAATTTTGAACACAGCAGTCCTGCATTCTGTTTTGCAGTTCAATAGATACAATTTAAAAAACATTTCCATTTACACAAGATATCTGCAGGCATCATTATGATGCATGTATTTGGCTACTGCATTAACTACCACCAACTGTATTGTTTACATTGGAGAAAAAGCCATGTGCAAAGCTATCATTTCCTTTGTTTTGGTTTGCTTTATTTCCCTTTGTTTATGTTATATACAAATATAATACATGTGATAACCCCACGTCGCTCGCAGACACACCACCCGACAGGCTTTCATATGGAGAAATATCAAATCACAGCAAACAAATAACATCGGCATGGCGCACGTGAAAAATTAATGTCCTTGGAGGCGGTTCATGTATGACAATCGGAAGGCTTTGAGAGATGTGGGCTGCTGTCTGTGTGATACGGCACGTGTTGTCCTCCTGTCCTTCTCAGCTTGAGAAGTGTGCCGCTACTGGTCAGTTGTCCTGCAGGGATGCTTGCCAAGCTTATTGGTCTGTTACAAATCAGGCAGAGAAATTGCAGCAGGAACATCTCTCCCTTCTCTGTCTGCTCTCCCTCACCAGGATCACCCGAGGGGATTGAAGTGCTAAGAACACAGCACACATCTCCCCTTCCCTCTTTGCCTTGCATCTACTTCTGATTTTCCTCCTCTTCCCCCTCATGTGTAAGCAAAGTTGCATGTCCATTTTCTGCAAAGTGTTAAGAAGCTTTGATGATGCATTATATTTTAGATTAGATATTCAGTATTCAGAATTAGTTACTCCGGCCTTTGCATAATCCATGTTTGAATTGGCTCAAAGGTTAAATATCCCCCAGCACTACGACCCCATTCCATCATCTGCCTTTCCCCTTCATGACTACCGTGACTGTACTGATAGCACGTGAAATCAGTGTGCGCATATAACTTTCAGCAAATTTACCTGAAAGTATGATGAAAGGAAACCCAAACATTTAATAAGGTTGGGTAAAAAACAGCTGTTGGCAATTTAACTTGGATTTATGGGACAAATTTGTTTTAATGATGTATTTTCCCTTTTCTTGTGGATAATTGGTTTCATGAAAGAGGCAGATAAGAGGCAGAGATACCAATTTTTACACTGACAGTACCCTCTGTAGTCTATAAAGTAGCCACAAGAAATGTTATATCTTGTAGGCTAATTTAATCATAGTATCAGTATTATTATTATTATTATTATTATTATTATTATGGGTTATCATTATAATTATTATAATTGCACATACTTTTGTCTTGATGGATGGTGGACTGAGCAAACAGCTACAAGCCCTGGTTAAAATTACTGATAAATTCCACACAATATTAGTTAAAGGTTTATGTAAAGCTTACCTCACCTTGGTCATGCATAATTGGCTGCTAAATGGAGTATATCATACCTTTTAAAAGTCATACTACAGCAAACTAAGGGAGAAGAAGCTGCGGCATGCTGAAGGAAAGTACACTACAGCCAACCTTTTGGTTCGGGGCTAGTTTTTATGGTTTGGACGAGGCCAATTACATCTAATTAAATTAATTTTTAATGCTACAGCCTACTATTATATTTTAGAAAAGGGTCACGATAAATCTGAGGGGTGACAGTAGTATTAACAGTATAGATATGAGACAATGACAATATATGCCAAATAGACAATACTTTATTTCCTGTTATTTCTCAAATCTTTGCTTTTTTTCCTGTTAAATAGTTGAGAAACCACTTAGAGACACTAAAAACTAATAAAATGAAGCCATTTGATTAGGGAACATAACACAGATTGAACTGCTCATACTGTAGCCCAGAGACATATATGCAAAATGTAACAAGGGGTCATGAGTAGGCATTGCTTCATCATAAAGGGTCACAAGCAAAAAAGAAGGATTAGAATTTAGAGAACTAGTGTGCTTCTAGCTGTGTGGCAGTTTGGTGAAATCCCTTTCCTGTCCCAGCATGACAAAGTCCCTGTGCACAAAGCCAGGTCCAAAATGGAATTAGTTTCCCTGTTTAATGTCAAAGAACTTGACCTGACCTCACCCCTATCCTGACCTCACTTTTGCTGTTGAGGCTGAATGAAAATTGCTGCAGCTAGCTTTTAAAATCTTGTGGTGAACCTTCCCAGATGAATGTAGTATATTAAGGCCTATGGTTTTGTAGTGAGATGTTCAACAACACAAATCGGTATTGCGTATTCCATTTACGTTTGGCCATATAGGACAAACATATTCTTCATACAAAGTAATGTGTCTGTTAAGTTGCATTAAACATCTTAGAATGGTTATGAATATCTTATGCTTGTACCTTTACAAAATGCAGCTTTACCATCATCAGATGCTGCAGGTGGAAGCGGGTTTTTACTGCCTGTTTTGCAGCCCCTTCATGTGAAACAGCTTAAGTAAGCACCATTTCCATATTTCTGATTCTGATAATGGACTACCTTGCCATCACCAAATTACCCCGACACCACACTGCCAGCCAAGTGAGTGAATTAGTTAATGTCCAAAAATGGCTGTGTTTCCCACTCCCTTTACACTTAATGTGTGTGCGCGTGTGAGTGTGTGTGCTTGTGTTTGTGTGTGTGTGTGTGTGTGTGTGTGTGTGTGTGTGTGTGCTTAGAGTGAGTGAGCACTGGGGAGTGGGCCTAATGACTTTTTCACCTCTCACACGTGCCTTGAAGACACATTTCAGTTTACATTTGCCGTATTGAATTCATAATTGCTTGTTGGCCATATAACTTCCTGTATAATGAAATGCTTTCATAATAATCAATAAAGGAAATAGAGCGGGTCCATTTAAATGTTGTGGCAATAGGAGAAACCCATCAAGCTGAACGGTGGCTCTCAGTGCTGCAGTGTGTTACCATATCAGTGAGTGTATAGCATGAAGAGAAGGAGAAGTGGATTCCATTTCAAAAATCTCCACTTGGGGACCGCTATCTTTCTTCCCTGAGTGATGACATGCAGAAGGCAAGGAAGGATGGATGTCTGTCTGCGGTATTGGAACTGGTCCTGGTCCTTTGGTGCCAGTCTCTAGGCAGCTCACAGTGGATTGTGCTTACTCTCATTTAGTCAGGCCTATTTGTCTTCCTTCTAAAGCCCAACCTGCTCCAAAGATGTAATTCCATAAAAGCATGCAATCAATACACCAGAAACTGTACTCTCATCTATCATTTTTGATAATAAAAAAAAAAAGTTAAAAAGCAAACAGGGAAAATTGTGTGGCTCTCTGTGTGAGTGCATGCCTGTTTGAATATGTCTATGTTGAGACACAAATATTACAAATAAATCAACGTATTGCAGGTCAAAGATGTTTGCTCAATCATGAGTGCAGGCACACACACGGGTGCATGGGGCAAGTCTGTCCACTGGATGGCACTGTTTTGAGTTTTGCTTCTTTTTTTTTCAAAGCAGCAACAATCAATTCATGTGTGGTGTACTGTGTCAAAAATGAGGAAATATTAATTTCTTTGCTGCTGGAAACCTTAACATTTCCAGGAAGATATAAATACAATATCCACATAGACACACACACCCACACACACGGGCCTCATTAATCTCCTCTGTAACAGGACTCTATCCTCTGGATCCAATATTACAGTAAATGGTGATGCTTATCTGCAAGCAGCCCTGCCCTTGAAATAGGTGCTGTTCCATTCCCAGCTAATTCCGCAGCCATTAAATGGTTGGCACATTTTTCACAGGTATATAAATTGCTTTAAGCTGCAGCTTACTCTCAGCACATTGAAATACAAACACGGATGTTCTCTCCTTTTTATCTCACTCTGCCCTCTGTCTCCTTAATACTTCCAAACCGCCCCCCCCCCTTACCACCACCATCCCATCCTTCTTCCCACCCTCTCTGCTGCCCCTCCCATCTCCTTACAAGTGAAATGAGCATGGATTGACTTCTAGCTTGCAGCAAGGTTGAGGTAATAGCTTATTAGCAGCCAATAAACATCAGTCATTTCCATTTAAGCTAACACTCCAGTGTTGTTCATAATCGCCAAGACATGAGTAGGGCTGGAAATCAATGGCACATTTTAACAAGGCGTCCCCTGCCTGGTGTTTCATCTACCTGATCAAGAAATCGAGGAGCTGTATAGAGGGGGAAGCTTTTGCTCATCTGAACATATGCAGAAGCATTAATAAATCAACTCTAACCCTTGCAGACTAGATCAGTAAAACACAAAAACAAATATTCCCCAGTTACTTGAATTTAGTTGTTCTGCACTGATCTACAGCCTCTCCTCCAAAGAAAGGGAGTATAGATCAGACATTCACATCACACCTCTGCCCATCCAGACCTGACAGCAGGACACCTGCAGCTTCACTGATGAGGGGATGAAATACTCCTTCCTCCCCCCCCCCCCCATACTCTCACATGCTCTCATCCATCCATTTTATATTCCTCTCTCCCTGTGTGCCCACCACCACAGAGCAGCTGGCTAGTTATTTGTGACCTGCCAGTCTGCGGGTGTAACAAGGTTTTGACGCAATTAAGAATACATTTCCCAGGTACCCATGCAACAAATCACAGGCTTGAGTCCCTGGATACGTGCACACATAAACTGCGGCTCACTAGTCACACAAATCAAACCGTACACAAATCACAACATGAAATAACTAATCATCGTTGGAGAAGAAAAGGCAATTATTAATCGATTCCATTTGTGTCGAGCTGAAAGGGGTTCAAACAGTCCCATTCTTTAGAGGAAATATTTGCTGTGGCTGTGCAGTTTGGCTGGCACAATCATCACCTATTATGTGTGTTGATTTGAAAGTAAGAAGCAGAGTGTTCAAATGCATCACAGGCAGCCATTGTTGTGTCAATTCGCAGACAGAAAAACAATCCGTTGTATACGATGAATTATAAAGGTACACAAGGCCATGGGAACTCTACCCAACATGTTGATTTTACAATTTCAGAGGAAATGTGAGGCTGGTAGGAGCAATGTGGTACACTGTCATATCAGAATTAGAACCTAGAGTTTTTCTGTCCAGCCTGCTCCTCAAACCAAAGTGTAATAAAAAGGCAAAGAGGCCAAGATAGAGGGTAACTTGCAATTATTAGATCTTTATTAGTTTTGTCTTGATTTTATTCAAGAAAGTTTGACATCCGTGCCTCTTTTATTTCCAGTGTAACAAGAGGAGACAGGACCAGCTTATTTCAAGTTGCATGAATTTGAATTTGAACAGATCATTTGAAGCTTCTCTTATAGTTCAAAGAAGTATTGCTCCTGTTTCTTTTATCTTTTGGGTAAGGGTTTGTATTTATGATTTGAAAAATTTCCATATAGATCTTTTTCACATTTTCATTAGTAGCCCATGCTGATAATAATTGCACATTTGATGGGGATAATGTATCATATCTCAACATTAAATTCAACCACTGACAGCAGAGAGGAATAATCACCACAAGCACCAATAAAGGAAGCACAGTAAACCTTGTCATTTTGCCGAAATAATCTATAAACCTATCAATCCACTATCAAGTGTACACATCACCCAGATGACAGATTATTATTAACGCAGACTATACATGTCTACATGCGACAACATGATTTTAACTGACGCTGATGCTTGTCTAGTGTCACATTATAATTTGCTGTTGGTTGATTAAACTTTCCATCATTTATGTTAATTACAGGATGGGTGATTTCTTTTTATACGCCGCTGTTTCCTGCTTGGCAATTTTCTGGAGTCTACTAAATCAAACTATGTAAAAAATCATAAATTCTGTCTCTTATTGTTGTTAAGAAAATACACACTAAACCACTTTTAAATTCCCCAGCCCGCAGAGAAAGATCCCTCTGATTACTGATTACACATTGTGCATCATGCAATTTAAAGAGGCATGTTTCCCCCTTTTAGATTTATTTTATTTATTTATTTTACTGCTGTAGGGCAGGGATACACATTTTCAGTTTGAATTCTCTGTCCTATTACGTTACTGATACACTGCTCACACTATATACTGTCAAAGCGTGAAGCACTCAAAAGAGCACATTGATCATATGATATGTTTTGACCGAAAACTGCTTGGAGGGCATCTCTTTCTCTTTTAAACCCCCCCCCCCCCTCCTTTCCCTGACTATTCTGAACAACACAGTTGTCTCCACCTGATATGGTTTTGTACTGTAAGAAGCATATAAGAAGCAAGCGTGCACCATTAGTGTAGGTGTGGGGATTTGTGTGTGTACATGTGTGTGCCTTTCTCACAATCCAGACGTGGTGCAGAGATGGAGGGGGGCGAGTTCGACATCAGCAAATTGAATTCTGCCCAAACGTGACAGTGATGAAGTGTTGTTCATAGCAGCTGTGATTGTCTCTATCTTCACTCCTGTCCATGAGTATTACAGCAGGCCTGCCCACTCCACAGGCCTCAACCCCAGCCCCAGCTAGCTCATCTATTAATGACAGTATAGGAGAATCAAATTCATACTAGAGATACATGCTTTATCAGCTAGAGCTGGCTGGAGAGAGAGCTGGCTGGAGAGAGAGCTGGCGTTTGTGTGTCTCTATCCTTCTCACTGCATGTTTTTCTCTCCTTCTGTTTCTCCTTGTAAGATCAGGCCTCCTTAGCCCTCAGGCCAGCTTTTAATAATAGGATAAGGTGCAGAAAATTGATCTGGCTTCACAGGCACAAGCTTTTAGGATTATGTCAATAATAAAACAAAGTTTGGCCTTTCTGCATTTCTCTTCAGGCATGCAGAGGACCTTTGTGTTGCACTATGACTCTCTTTGTGGCTGATACCTTTCAAAAGAAGACAAAAGGAGGAGAGGGACACAGGAGAGGGAAAAGGAGAAGGTGTGGTTACCGAGGGAGATGAAAGAATTCGGAAAGGAACCCTGGCACAGGTATCTCAGCGGACCTAGCTTTTCTCCGACAGGGTGTTAAATAGCGGCAGTCACTTGAAGAAAGAGAAGTCAAAAGTAAAGAAGGATGGAGGGCAGGTCCTGGGGAGAGGAGTGAGATACACACTCAAAACAGAGGTTGTGTTAAAGGTCATGAATAAAGAAATGATTGATCAAAAGGGTAAAGGAAAACATGAAGGTAGAAACATGGTTAACAGCTTACATTCAGCAGCAGTGCTGGATGCCCTCCAGGTGTGCTGAAAATAGTGCAGCACAGGAAGGATTTCAATACCTTTTCCTCAAACAAACGCTTGAAAAGGTAAAGTGGAAAAATATGACTCCCCATATCCAGTTTCTTGGAAATCAATGCCCTCTGATGGGCAACAACAAATAGTATACAGTCTCCTATAAAAGCATATGGTAGATCCTTCTCCATTCTCTGCTGACTTTCTTTTTTTCTCGTTTTTTTTCCCTTTTGGTATTCTGGACACAGAAGCACTCAGACCCAAGCTTCCTTCTGTGATATGTGCTGTACGGCTCTCGTTCCTCTTTTCCTCAGTGCCTCCACATCTCACTAAATGGCAGGCAAACACAGACAAGACTCAGCTGGTTGACTGACTCCTTCAGCTCACACCAACAATTGCAGGCAGTGGGAGACAGGGCTGCTTCGATGGATATAGCTCCCCATAAACTAGAATCATTCCTTTCTTTCTCTCTCTCTCTCCCTCTCTCTATACGTCTGTTCCTTTCTCTTTCTTAGCAGAGAGAGCTGCCACTGTCAGACTCTGAGTGATGTAAGGGTGAACTTGCACTGACCTCTCTTCTGGTAATAAGGATGGAGTGACAGAGCCTTCTGGAAGAGCGTGCGTGTGTGTAGGAGGGGCTACAGAGATTTCTTAAAAGTTGGTGGCAGTGGCAGTCCCTGCGTCATGTTATATGAAGGTTAAGCAAAAATGTCTCTAAATTTCATCATTCTCAGCGAACGCGTAAGAGGACAAAACAAAGAGAAATAAACCTCTGAGTGGCTAGAAAGTTCTTCAGGTTTAAGGGGAAAAGCCGCACGAGAGCGACAAGCACCCTGGGTAATTCTTGATGAGTATGGTTGCCATGGTGAAGTCCAGCCAGTCCATTCTGTCTCTGTGTCTGCCATTAGAGTAGTTGGAGTTTCGGGGTCCCCTGGCAGGAAAAAAGCTACTTAACATTAACAAAAGGCCCTCGACTTCACCACTCTGCTTTTCACCTTAATTTGACTGTAGTAGCATTCTGCTGTTTGTTGAAATGTGCAGAACAAATTAGACCAGGCAGGCAAAGGGACTGAGCACAAGGATATCCTACTTCAGGCCAACAATGGGAAACATTTTCATGTGTTTGTATGCCCCCGCTAAAGGCATCCTGCACCTCAGCCATTAGACTAATATGAGGGAGAGCAGCAGCAACAGCACCGTCTCTTTCCATTTCCCTTTTATGATTACAAGTACACAAGACTAAAGCTGTAAACCAAACCATATCCTTACATCTCTGTTGAATAAGATGTACATAAAGACACTGCTGGACATTTTTGTAAATATGCATACTTTCTCTCCAAGACATAGCTTAGATGAATATCTCTGTCATCTAATTTTCATGTCTGTCTGTAAAATATGTAGCTGGAGCTAGCAGCCTTTCAGGATAGCATTTAGACTGGGAACACAGTGAAACAAAAGCCTGGGCTTCCAAAGTGTGTCCAACTTTGTACAAACAATCCTTATGAAGTCTCCAACCTTACAAAGTCTTGTCATTGTTATAAGGTTGCTAGGCAATCAGCAGAAACTTCCAGAGGCTACTGCTCCTACAAGAAATTGTTGCGTTGATATTAATCATGTTTTTTTAACATGTTAAACAAACAAGTTATAATGTATTCATTAGTAAGCTTTAGAGGTGTTCAGTGAGAAGAATGTATGTCAGCCTAGCTGTTTCCTTCTGCTTTTATGCTAAGCTATGCTAACCATCTGCTGGCTCCTGTGTCATACTGAATGGCCAGTGAGTGGTATCAATCTTCTCATCTAACTCTCTTCAAGAAAGGGAATTCAAAAATGCTAACCACCTAATCCTTAAGGTTGAGTGTGTAGAATTTAGTGAGATCTAGTGGAACAGATGTGACAGAAATGGAATATATCTTTTAATTAGTGTATAGTCACCTGAACATAAGAATTGTTCTATTTTCTTTACCTTAGAATGAGCAATTCTTATCTACATAACAAGCAGGATCTCTTCATGGAGTCTGCCATGTTTCTACAGAAGCCCAGAATGGACAAACCAAAACAAACAAAACAAACCTTTTGTGTTTTCACAAACTTTGGTTCTCCTACATGCTTGGAAAGGGAGGTTGAGGGCTATTTAGTTGATTTGCAGCCTGCAACCTCAACAAAAGATGCCACAAAATTCTACATACTGGACCTTTAAAGCTAAATGAAGGCTGAATAAGTGCAGTGTCACCAACAAGAACAGTGTGGCTGATGAAAGGTCCAAGTCTCTATTAGTCTAAGAGTGCTTGTTGTGTTGACTTTGGCCTGACTTGTCCCTGTCCTAACTCTTGTTCCGGTGAAAGGAGCCTGAATGGCACACACAGTCATAATCACACACACACACACACACACACACACACACACACACACATCTCCTCCTGCATGGCAGGACATCATGAAAGCTTTTATCGCACACTCCCACTGGTCAGCAATAAAGAGAGTGAATGAGTCGGGAGTGACCTTTTCAGACACACTAAATACCTGAGGCTTGCTTATGCACATGCCCATGCCCTTATTTTTGTGTGTGAGTCGGAGAATGAAAGAAATGACAAAGAGTGTGAGGGAGAGAGAGAGAGAGAGAGAGAGAGAGAGAGAGAGAGAGAGAGAGAGAGAGAGAGAGAGAGAGGACAGAGTTTTCACCAGTGGTGCAGCTATCAGCACCAATACGCATCAAGTCTAAAGCAGCCGAGTCCTGATGTCATGGATGACCTTTAGAAGATCAGACCTGCCACTTTAGTTACAGATCAGTCCAGGAAGAGGTAAAGACACACACTCAAACAGACACACACACACCTTTTCCCCCTTTACTAGCATCCGTCTACCCTCATCCACACATGTCCCATCTGTTGGTGTATGTCTCTATTCACGTGTATGTGCAGGTGTGTTAATTTCTCCAAACCCAAACAATTCTTGGAAGCCATTTGACAATTAAAAAGGACAAATAGTGGCATTAAAAAGATCTACTTCAAGGTAACTCCAAACAAAATCAATAAACAGAACACTTACAGTTTACATCCGCTGCAAATGATTGTATGGTTGATTGAAGAAAACTATCATAGACTTGGAGTTAAGAGAAAGGAATGAGAATGTTTTCAAGAGTAGATAAGTTGCAGTCTGCCTTTGCCTGCCTTTAGCCTTAAACGCAGGTGGTACACTCACTTTTATCCATCACTTTGCTCAAGAAGCTCACAACAGCTCAGTGGCTACACAGGCATTACTTTGAGGTACCTTCCAGGGAGCTTTCTGTGATGCTCCTAGGAGATATACGTTGGATCTGCTGTGTAGAGTAGAGAGTATGGTATATCTGCAACAAGTCAACCAACACAACATAGCCTACGGGGGATGTGAGAGTGAAGATGAAAAGAGGCGGAAATCAGAAGGAGGAACAACTTTCTTCCGCCTGAAAATAGCATGTGTAGAGTGAGTGACGCAGCGGCCTTTGAGATGAGGATACATTCCCCCTGAGAGGGAGAGAAGACAGACAAGGAGGTGGGGGAGGATCAGAGGAGGCTGTAGTTGCGCTCTGCAGGCTAGCTTGTTGACAGGTCATTGCCTCGAAGGGCTCAGAGTTGCACATTGTTTCATTCCCATTTAAGCCTAATCACAAATACCCTGACAGCTGATTCCATTTTCTCCATTCCAAAAGTCTTGTGAGAGAAGCAAAACCTGATTTTAATTTTTATCTCTCCCCTTTTCATATCCGGAGCCTGAACTCGTTTAGACAGAAAATCCTATTAGAATGGTTACAGCCAACAAACTTGTAAAGAGTCATGAAAGCGAGAGTCCTCGTTAATGATGTGAGATTGCAGTCCTATTTAATCATAATGATGAGAGATTAAGATGATAAAACATGAAACAATGGTTTTCTTGGGAAGTACAGTGGCTATATAAAAACATGATGGCAATTACAGTTAACGTGGGCAATCTACAAAGGCGTATTAAAGTGTTAACATGAGTCTGTTGTCTTTAAGATATTTTGAGGAAAAGCTCCCTGATGCCTTTTCTGGGCATTGTAAAAGAAAGCCATAATCTTACACTCTAGTCAGTTGTGTGGATTAATATTACAAGTGATCTACTGTTCAGTCTAGTATTATGTCCCAAGGGCAATTTTATATGGCATTTTCCAGCAGTACTCACCACTTAACCAACCGCAATATAGGATGTTATCATCCAAGGACCATCTCTCTCCCTCTTCCTCCTTCCTCTCTCAGACATTAGCATAAGCTATGCATAGCAGTGTTTACTGCATATGACATCAGCTGTGATAGCAGTGAAATTGATTGCTATTTCAAGCTCTGTCGTAGGTTCCTGTGGGTAATTTGTGTGACTTTCCAGCAGCTGATTTTGATGAAGTGGCTGCTGTTGGACCAGGGGACGACAGCTGCAGAATGTAGAATCACTAACTGGTGACCTGCAAGTGATACACCGGCTTACATTCTGTATATGAGCCTCTATTTAATGAGGTAGTGTATAATATGCGTACTGGAAAGGAAATCAGTTAATGCATATAGTATCTAAGACTGACCAATGCTGTGATTTGGTTCTGTCTATAAAGGATGAGCAATACTACAGTCATTGCAATGTTATTATCATATTAAAATACTGAGTGGGTGTGCCACTGAAAAAAGTTTTTTTAATGTTCTCTGATGGGAAAACATTCCTACAACGTTAAAACGTGTTTTTATAACATTTTCTAATGGGAAAACATTGTTACAATGTTCTCCATTAGTACAACATCGTTATAACATTCTCCAATGGAGAAATGTTTTTATAATGTTCTATAATTGGAAAAGGTTCTTACAATGTTCTGTAAGGGGAAAACGTTGATCCAATGTTCTCTAATGGAAAAATGATCTCACAACGTTCTCTAATGGGAAAACTTTACAAAATTCTGTAATGGAAAAATGTTTGCATAGTGTTCTCTAATATCATACAATAGTTCTCCATCTCAAGACGGAGTTTCAGTGACAGCCCTGCAACTGCAGCTGAAAAAGACCTTGCCTGGTATGTCACAGTTTGAGAAATTGCACACTTGTGACAATGATGTTGCTATTCCGTATGAACCAATGGGCTGACACATTTTAGTGCTTCTTGAAAAAATAATGTGAAGTTTAGATGGTTGAGCATTAATCATGTAGGGTAATATCCCTCCCTCCCGTGCCTGTGTCTTTGCCAAGGGTCCTGTTATTGGGGCAATAGTAATATTTTGATGCAACAAGGAAAGTAAGAAAACTGTTTAATAAAAAGAAAAAAAGATGATCTCAAGCTTATCCTTGATTAAACAAAATCCCTGCTGTTTTGTACCCAGGTCAAGGCAGAGTGGAGAGGTCTGGCAGCATTGAGGAGCACGGCACGACTGGCCACCTGAAGTACCAGTAGTTTTCTCAATGAGTCCAGCAACACAAAAAAGTCTGTTTGGTAGTCTTCCCATAGACCGGCCTGCCGGCTCGAATCTTTATGTGTGTGGCAGGGTCATAAATTCATCATATAAGCTACAGTCTATCTTTCTTCCACTACCACTTTTAGATTGTGCTGGTGCGCGAGCTTTTGAATTCCTCCCCAAAATATTAGCTAGATATGCTAGAAGCTGATATTGTAATAAATCAATATTTTTTTATTGACGTACAGTGATAGTTGTCTTAATACTACATGTGTATAGTCACAGAAAATGAAAAATACAGACATGTATTTGTATCATGACAAAATCAGAAATGACCTGGAGAAAAGAAATCAAAATGAAAACCCATTATCGTATCAATCAAACTGTAACAAAGTATCCACAGGCTAACAAATCCTTTATGACTATGAACAAATGAACATGATTTACATGAACAAATCTCGCGAGACCCTGGACCTTAGGCATTCTTCAGCATTATGTGGTATACAGGCAGCAGATCAGTATACACAGGATCAGTCAAGGGCAGCAACTCTATACAATAGCTGCTATCAGTACCAGCAATTTAGTCGAGTCAAGTCTAGTATATGAATTTTAGCACTGAATGTTTTTCAGCACAGCAGCAAATCAACAGTATACACTTATGGTGATATCAAACGGACAAACATGTCAGTTAGTCATTGTTTGCAAAGCTTAAAGCAGCTAAAAGGGTTAAGTAAGCTTTTTATACAGTTTAGGTATAGTTATCCATTTTTCTGCTGACAGCTCATGTAGTGACATGAAATAAAGTAAGTAGGAGAAAGCAAGGGTTCTTTTTACTGTCAGACTTTAAAATGCAAGTACATGGCTACTTCCCGGAGGTAGTACATACCAGTGCAGACATACTGGCTAATATGTATTGAAACCTCAAATGAATCAGTACTTTGGATTTTCTAATTCATTTTATGCCAGCAATACTTTGCACTACTGTAACATATACACACTGAATTATGTTACATAAACTTCCCTGGTCAACCTGACGATGTTAGTCTAATATTTGTGTGCCTTTTAGCTCTGTCTTTGGTTCTCACAAACTCCTGAGAAAAATGTATTTAGCTGATAATGGTTCCTATCTTTTCACCAGCTTGTCAATAGCTGTTTACTGCTGGACATGTAACATACAGTGGTGGATATTTAGACTTATTTTTATTGAAAACATATTCAACAATTAAGTTCAACAATTAATGAATTTAAAGACTCTTAAAAGCTCTGTTGGGGTCTGAGGGGGTCAGGTGATTATTCTCTGTAGGTTCGTTATTATGAGGTAACCTGTAGTCATCCTTTGTTGATTTAAAAATATGTATAGTAGCTTTAAACAAGGAGATAAAAATGTTAATTAAGTCTCCTTGTTGTGAATAAGTTTTGATTTTGTGGGTGTGGGCAAGGGTAGAGTAAAGTAAGTTTGTAATCATTAATAACACTGCTGAATAAAAATCCATCTTCTAGCATAAACGTATTTAGTGTATGTTATATATTGTATTCTGGCCTTTTACTATATTCAGTACATGTACAATACATGATGTCTGTATGGTTTGTAATCCATACACCATTCATTCTGTATGTGACCAAGGTGCAAATGGTACAGACCCATGTATTTACACCCTTATACCTGCTGTATTTGATGCAACTGTATCTTGACATGTATTAAACATTAAACAAGATTTTAAAAAATCTAAGTTTAGTTTACTGTTTATTCTGTGTACATGTATACATACTCCCCTCTGTCACTAAGTGCAGCAAGAAGAAAATAATCCCCCACTGGCTTCCCACCAGCAAATACTGTCAATTTAAATTAAATCAGTAGAATGACTTATTATACAGATGATATTGATGATTAAGACTGTACAGGGAGGTTTTGAATTTAGGGACATCAGTTCTGAACAGCAGCAAGATAAAGTTCAGACGCTGGCGGTGGTGGTGGCTGATGACTTCTGCTGAGACTGATAAGGCTGATGAGGTTGATGAAGAGATGAACTGATGAATCTGTGAAGACTGGGTGATGGGAGGGTGTTAGGGTGTGCGTAATAGCACTGAAGCACTGAGGCAAAGAGGGAGAAAACAATAAGTCGTTAATTTGCGATGTTGATTGGTCCGAACTGACACAAACACATAACCTGGCCTAGCAAGATAGATTCTCTTGCTTGAGATGGTATGATATCCAGCTACCTTGCAAGGTACAATGTTTCCAGTCTGTCTGGGTAATGTTAAGTGTCCCCCAAGGTGTAAAGAACATGGTTTAAAATATGACTGCGATTTAAATGACTGAATAAAAGGTACATTTTTTTTCAGAAGCTGGATTTCAGCTGTGGGATTCATTAAATACCCCAATATTCTCTAGTGCTGTAGGTACAGTATAAAATCACCACACACTTGCATTTCAGTGAGGTGACTTCCAATGCAGGTGTGAAGCAATACAGCACATGGATTTAGTCTGATTTAAAATGTGTCTAAATCTATCTCATACCTCTCGATCAGTCACGAGAACGTAAAAACATTGACAGTGTTGTATTTCTGTGTATATACCTATATGCACATCCTGTTTACAGTATGTGAAGATTCATGTATTACGGTGTGTGCTCAAGCCTCCATATGTACACATACATGCAGCCGTGTGGACGGCAGAGAGGGGCCTAGGAGCAGGTAATTACTGCACTGTGGTAAAACATCATCATTCACTCATCTGCCCACTAGCACCATCTGTCCTGCTGAGCACCATCTCATACACAATCAGCACCACACCAAGGACAACTCCACCCACACACATACCATCCATCTCCTCGAGCACTGGCTTATAGGACACCGCTCATCACTTCACCTTTCTCTCCATCTATCCTCGATCACTCTCTCGTTTTTTTTTTAACATATGCAGTCGTTTCCCTTCTATGCATGTAGCAAGTAGGTTATTCTATTGCTCATTAAGTAATTGAATTCACGACTGTTCTTGCCGAGTTTCATGCATCACTTTGATACATCAGGAGGAAACGCCATATTTCATTTTTCGCAACTTTCACCTTTTAGCGTGTGTTAGCCCAGATGAAATGACGAACAGTCGGCTTGTAAATCCACAGTGAAGCATCCCAGCTGGTGTTGGTGGGAGACTGTAAATAACTTGGATATGTGTGGTTGAAATTATGAAGGGGGAAAAAAAAGAGAAAGTAGTGATAAAGTAGGCAGAAATAGCACAGTCAGTTAAGACAAAGTGAGTACTCTGACTTCAGGAGCAGAGCGGGCAGTAAGAGGAAAACCACAACTCACACTGTGGGATACTCTTGCATGCCTGGAAAATTTGCAGGCTGCAATTAAAACCTTGAGATGGCTAAATCTATCCTAATGATGTGCCTTATTATGAGTGTCCATTACTCTCCACTTGCTCCCCATGCTCTAGAGGAGAAAAAGGAACTTTAATAGCAATTTGCAGTAATGTACCATGCCATAATTCTGACTCTGTCTGCTGGCTGCATCGACAGCCGGGTGTAATTGCCGTTTTACTCATAGCTGATGGATTAGAACATATAGTAACAAGAGAGGAACAATCATGTCAAGGAGATGGATGGATAGGAGTGAGTGTGTGTGTGTCTGTGTGTGTGTGTGTGTGTGTGTCTGTGCCTGCCTTCATGCGTGACTCTGCGCATCATGCTGCACTACATTTTGTAACCAGTGCAAGCTCATATATTCAACATTGTATTTTACATTAATCTAAAGGACGGCCCTCTTTATACTAGAGGAGAAAAATACACATGTTGTTATTTATTGTTAAGACATTGATAGATAACAACCTACTTATATCTCCAGCCTTTTGTCCTATCATACCAGCAACTATAGCACTAGTCTACTAATCGCATTCTTTCAAATGTCCGCACTCAGCTTCTCCTTTTATACATCTTCAAAATACCATTACCTTAGAAACACTCTCTTCTTTGAATACCTTGAAATGTCTTTTACAAACTGCCCTGAAGGAAACATGTTGCTGTATTATGTAACCTTGACTTGGGATGTGTTATAGATATTAATGGTATTGCCAGTATGCCTCTCTTCTTTTACTCTTTTCCTTTGAAATTATCTTATGTGACATTGTTTATGATGCCATCTTGACCAGGTAGAAAAGATCCTGGATCTCAATAAATAAAGGAGAAATAAAAGTTGTCTTTAAAAGTCTCACCTCAAACAGGTTTTTTAATTTTCCAATTATTCTTCTTATTTTTCAAAGCCACTAAAGTCAGATAGATTAAGGAGATGACATTTTTCAAAAGTGTAGGTATTTCAGTGCCCCCTCCCTTCTTTCTTAAGGCCTTCAACTAAAGGCTAGTCTGCAGCAGAGCTTTTAAGTTGCTTCCCTGTCAAATAAATTTGATTACCAAGGTCTTCCTGCTTTGCTGTTTCCCCGAGGTCGGAAGGAAAAAAAGCGATGGAGGAAAAAAAAAGGCAATGCAGTCATAAAATGCCACGCATTCAAGCATCAAGGCCTCATAAACCGTAATATTCTGTATTTTTCAAAACAGTCTAGCTGCGAAAGCATTGATAATAAGACAGCTATGCAGAGGCTAGTAATTCATCACTGCCATAGATTATAAAAGACTGTAACAGTTCAGTAAGAAAAGACCCTGAAGCCTTAAAGAACATCACAGTGACTCAATTATTATCTTCAATAAGCTTTAAATATTCTGCCTCAAAAGTATGCAGCACAATATTAGATTTCATCACAGTGCAGGTAATTTCTTTTTGGCAAAGTCTAACTGAACGATCTACAGGTTTGTCTTCCCGTCTGGATCGAGTCTGGACTGACAATCGAGCCTGTCGATCCCCACTTTGTCCTGACGCAGCCAGACGATTAATGCTGCTTTAAAATCTACGGGTAGGTAAATAAATAAGAGGCCAGGGTAAATTAAAACTCTGATGCAATTACACCACCACTTCCAGTTAACCCCCTGGCAATTAACAAGCTGTCAGCTGGGATGGATAGGAGTGTGCGTGGCAGCACAGGGGTGTGTGTTTTGCAAGTGTGTGTGCGTGTCCATGAGTGTGTGTGTATCCAGCTGGCCATATAACACCCCCACTGCTGATGCAAACTCAATACGCTTAATTAAACTGCACAGAAACTCTATCAGCATACTGAGAAGAAGCGGCAGGGTCTCGGCACAAATGAAAAGTGTTCTTTCTGGTGCTTTCTGGAAAGGTCAAAGGTCATAAATACAGGAAGACATTTGAGATATAGAAACACACCTTGAAGTGGGAAACGCACATGCTTTGAAATGACAAGAAAAAGACTGAATGAAATAGAGCAAGAAATAATCATGAGCGCTGATTCAACTGGAGCCAAGGACGAGTTGGAATCGTAGAATAGCGCTGATGCTCCAGCAATAGTCGTTTGCAATACATCAAAGGCTACAGCTATTTGGCTAGAGAAAGGGAGAGAATGAGCAAAAAAAGAGTGAAATAAAGAGAGGGGGGAGACAAGGGCAAGGTCTTGGCTTAGTTTCAGACACCCTGCAGTTTGTGTGTGTGTATGCGCACCCATCCCTAGGGCCTGGCTCTAAGGAGCCATTAAAAGCCAGATACGAGCCAGGCTGACCTCCTTGCACCCCTAACGATTTTTGATGCCAATGGAAAAAAGCAAAACATATCATCCTCCCTCACAGCCATATTGCTATCATAGCACTTTAATGAAAAAGAATGCAGGGTATTGTCCCAGAGGTCCAAGACAGATAGAAAGGTTAGAGTCTAGAGTTTAGGGGGAATTAGAGGGAGGGAGAGGCTCACAGGACATGGATGATGACATAGGACAACATCAGTTTCCTTAGGGAAGTCCTAGACAATATTTGACCTCCTCAGGCCAATGTTTAACACTGTCCAAACCAATGTCAAATGCCATTCGACACACATGCACGTACTATGTGTATGTACACACTTTCACACTCAATCAATCTTGAGTACAGCCATGCAGAGAGCAGCGGATCAATCATGAATCAAGAGCAAGCACATGCTATTTGCAAAAGTCTCCCCTGCATAGACGGCAGGCAAACACAAAAAATATGTCTTCTTTGTAATGTGCATGCAGATGTGGAAAAGTGCACGCAAACACACACACCTACACACATACCTACACACACACACACACACACACACACACACACACACACACACACACACACACACACACAGTCTCTGAACCTGCTCTCCCGTCCAATCAAAGCAAAGCTAATTACTGTGTTTCAGTGGTGTTATTCCAGCGTGGAAGTAGCTCGCCTGTTGATGGCGTCTAGGCTTAAATTACTGCTTTAATTACTGATGCTAATGTTTTCCCTGCTATTAAACATTTATGCAAAGTGGCATCCGGAGATGTTCAATCCTTATCTCCACGGATCCCCGGGGGCTGAGAGGCTGGAGGGTAGGAGCGACGAGGCCACGGACTGTAAGGAAAGTGCCATCGCTGCAGTTCTGCCCATGCCTCCACAGCGGTTCATTGTAAAACGCCAGCTCTGGCCTTTGGCTGGGGGCCCAGGGTGAGAAGCATGACTTTATAGCTGCTGAAGAAGTCTGCACCCTCGCAAGCATGTATGCGCTCTCAGTAGCACAAAGGAAATCAGACACAGGGGGTAGGAAAAGAGGAAGGTTGTGATGGGTGTTGGCTCAAGGCTCAAGGCTGAGACGAAGGATAAAGAGTCAAATGTGAGGAGGGAGGCAGGACAAGGAAAAGGGATTTGAACTGTATTTACTGTAAGTACTGTAGTGAGGGAAAAGAGAGGGACAAAAAGGCAGAGAGAGATAGTGAGAGAAACAAAAAATAACATAATTACAGTAAGCCTGCTATCACCACAGTAAATGCTAATCAGAGTTTTACAGACAACTTATCTTGGCCGGAGGTCTCCTGTACTGATACTCTGGCTAAATCAATAACTCTGGGATTCAATTACTGTCCCCTACTGCTCACTATAGTCATCCCATTCTCCTTTTCTCTGTCTCTGCATAAGAAATGCAGACAATTAATTCATCAGAGTGACATTGTAGCACCAAGGAAACTACCTACGTGAAGGGCTGTGGCAAGTTTGACATTGACTTGATAAATGCGGGCAGACCCTTCAACTCTCTAGATATCCTGAAATATAGTTTCCCACATAGCCATTTTCTGACTCCTTTCTGTGAAAACACAAGAACAGCCACGGTTGTCTTGTGAATAATATATAAGAACTCCTCTGAACAAACTACTTGCGGTGATATCTGTACAAAACAGTTGACATAAACCACTAAAAACAACAAATGTGCTGCAATCGCCAATGATCTCAAAATAACTTCTATATTGTTTCATTTCATTTGGGCAATTTTTAGAAAGAATCCATTTGTTTTTTCAAAAGTTCACAGCCGCAGTGTCTGGTTCATGGCTTATCTGTTATGATATGTCTCTGCTAAGATGTCTATATTTGAGACTGGGGGAATTATTCTAGAAATGTTTTTCCACATCCTGTACTCCTACTCCTAGTTTCTTTAAATTATATCCTACTTAATATAGAAACACTAGACTCTTCTTGGTAATGTAACTACTCTATAGGAATACATAGTATCCGATCCTGTAGATTACATTGTTTGGAGTATTTTCACATTGCTGTATTGGTACTTTTACTAAAGTGAAGGATCTGAGCACTTCTTCCATCACTATTACACTGTGCTTTACATCCAGCATTACTGCACTTTTCCCCTTGAGTAAAGTTTTATAGGTGTGATAGCACCACTTACTGGTATAAACTTGATAATAATCATTTGTAGCCTTTCTAAACATATCAAGGACCAGTGTTTTCCTATAACTCATTAAACATTAACACATTGAATAGAATAACATTTTCCTAGCACTTCATAGTGTGAAGTTAAATTTTGACATTAACATTCAGGATTGATTACCTTAATTAAGTAGCTCTCCATATAATTATCAAATCATTTAAATATACCATTTTGAATAGTGGTTTATTCTACTCACCACAGGGAGGACTTAGACAGGTACCCGCTGAGAAATCCCTTAAATTTCTCAATCACCCTCTCCATCACCTCACTGAGCCCTCCTTTGCCCAAAGAGCAGCATTCTCTAAATCTGACAGAGAATACAGCTTCATTTTCTGGAAATACACCTTCAAATCTCTCTGTGTGTAGACTTAAACTGACGTGAACACAAATGTACACTATATAGTTGCTTGATGGATACTAGAATTCAATCTCAACTCTGTGTGCGTATGCAGTGAAAGATCCAGACGCAACAAAAACATAAGCATTGTGCTGACAGAAAGGAAATCTCTTTTGTGTTGGAATGGAGAAAAGTTTTTCTACGTGTGTTAGGAAGTGCTGAATACAGAGGACTAAGAGGAAGCCTCTCTATACAGCCTAAAGCATGCATAGCCAGCGTCCTACCTGCCTGTATCTATTTCCAACACATGGACTCACAGCGGCATGACAGCGGGAATCCAGTCCAGTCTAGTCCAGTCCTGACTCACGTGGCAGGACGAGGGGCTGCAGTTAGATCAGCTCTGCACAGCATGGCAAATGAACAGCATGTCCTGCTCTCTCACTGTCTCACTAGTGCTGGGTCAAAACCCAATGTGTTTGCATTGGATGAAAAAAGTTAGAAATGTGTATATGAGCAAGACTTTCTATGTGTTCTATAGTAGCTCTCTGTTTGTCTGAGCTGTGAGCAGATGTAGCTACACATATCCTCTGACTGTTGTGTCTATGTGCGTGGGCAGAAAGAACAGTAAAGAAAAATATGTTCTAGACAAGCCTATTAAGAATGGTTGTTTATCTCATATTATATCACAGCCTGCAAAATCTGTCGCTTGTATTTTCTTTATTGGATTTTACTCATGTCGCTGTTTCTCTGACCACCCCATCAATTACCCCCCAGGTATGATTAAATTGGATTGTGCTGTGATATTACATTATGTCCCAGTGGTGTTTCATGTCATGTCATTAAATGACTGGTGGTCCTCTGCAGTCCTCTGTTAACCACTTATGAGTCTGCTCGGACACTTGAGTCTGGTCAGCTGAGACATGGATCACTGAGGAAAGAGGAGAGAGAAAGAAATAGCTTACGCCAATGGTACATGATCAGAATATATCTGTCCTTCCTGTCGACTGATCCTGAGTGATCCAATGAGGTTGACTTTTAATGAATCTATTTGCATCTGTGAGCCGTAAAGGTTCCTTTTGTCCAAACGCTTCCTTATTACTATGCACCATAGCAAACCTGACTGAATCCCAAGTCAGTAGATTCTGTAAGTAGATGTATTGTGAGAAGTGAAGCTTGTGCATATAGATTGAAAAGGGGATTTTTAAGTTATACTCCTATTTATATAGTAAGTAAATATGAGAAATAGAAGAGTTTGAGGGAAATAATTATTCAACAAGGCCTCTGTGCATCTATCTCCCCTAAATCCCTCCTCTGGTACTTCTCACTCTTAGAGCTCACAGCTGTACACATATAGACACACAGCACGTACACAGAGCTGTTGTGTTTGTATTTACCATATATTTCTGAGCACAGCGCTTTGATTTTCCCCTGTTGTTCTTTAGAGTTATGTTTTCAGAGGGAGTGGAGTCAGCCTCTCAGGAGAGATCAAAAGTTCACCAAAACATCCCCAAACAAAGGAGCTCAAGACTGAAAAAACTGTTGAAGTACAAACAGGATAACAGAGGCGCCATAGTTGCAAGTAGTGAGAATCTAGGGCCTTAACAGAGGTAATACAACAGAAAAGACTTTTCAAATTTCATTATAAGCAAGGATGTAAGAGTTGTCTTGCTAGAGATATTTCCCTATCACAGTGTTCCTCAAAATGTGCCAGATCTATTTCAGAGGACATTTTTGCTCCCACCCACATGACTATATATCCTGCAGCTATACAGCCCAGTGGAATGGCACAGATACAGTCAAGTCTGTCCCCCTCCCCATCCAGAAGTTATGAAACTGACCTTAACTAATGATTTCTAGTAACCTCAGGTAAATGTCACTAAGGGAATGGACTTCTTTTAATGGCAACTGAATCCATAACTGTGTCAAATGTCAGGAAAGGTACAAATACACACACATGAATCTGGTTGATCTGTGAGTGTGTGCGCGTGCGTGTGTGTGTGTATGCGTGCTCTGTCAGACAGTGACCTCCTGCAGCCCTGAGCTAAAAGTGCATCCTCAGCACAACCACAAAAACGGTGCAAGAAGCAGAGTCTGCAGAATGCTCATAGTTTACACACACATACGGCCTCAAGATTTAGAGCATTAAATAACACGTACACACGCGTTTGCACACACACACTCTCACACACACACACACACACATACACATGCACACACAGACACATTCACACTATAGACACATAGGTCTGTGTTTTACACTTCCTCAGCAACATTTATCTCTGCTTTATTTCAGGTGATAAAGCTCCATGATATAATTCAAAGGGAAGGGGCAGGCAGTAGGACAGCATGTAAATGCAGCCATGAAAATGAAGACTGGGCTTCTGCAGAATTTCAACTGCCCCCAAAAGAATCGACGTGCTCTCGAGGAGATATATTATATATATATATATATATAAATATAACTACTTCTCCTCTAAGTCAGCCTCTGCCAGCTTGGTTATGCAAAATGCATGCAAATGGGTGTAGTTATTGCAAGCTCTTAAAATTGAGTGCTAATTGAGTATTAACACTGGACAACTGTTTTTCACTCATCGTCTTGAGTTTGATTATAGCAAAATATAATGACACATTGGTAGTTAGTGCAGAATCGTCAAATATGCATCATTAAAATTGGGCCCATGGTTAATGATAACTATTGAAATTTATACTTCAACATCTGAGTTTTACTGGCTCAGGGGGACAATAAGGTTGCAGCTTTTTGTTATGTGTCACTGTCACGGACCAGTGTGACTGATAGTCTATCGCTATCTGCATGCAGCTAGTCAGGTCTTTTGGATGAGGGTGTCTCAAGGACTTAAGTGTTTGTTTCTTGCAGCATATGTCACTTTGCCAACTGGAAAATGTAAAATCATGCACCTGATGAGCTCATAAAATCCTGTTCCCACAGGTGTTCTATAAAGTTGTTTTTGCAGAGGCTGAGAGTTTTATACTAGGAGGTAACCTTCCATCATGACAGTAACAGTCCCACAGCAATTCACAAGGACGAGGAGGTCACAAAAGGAGCCAATAAACGTTGTCTTATCTTCAGGTGAATGCTCAAATAAAATCTGCTTGGCTGCATAGATTGTGTGATTTCATGAGGTCATGACCTGTGTGTTTACACTTTTAAAAATGGGTTCACATCGCTGATTGGTTATAAGGTCCTATTTTAAACTACCCAATTATCTGGGCAGATTATGAGAGGCTTTGAAACATATCTGCCTTTCACTGTAACCTCTGGCTACAGGATTTATTAAATCAACTACTCAGTCACATGATGACACAGCCCAATAAAGCTTATCAAGTCCATTTATTGCACAGACTGCCAGGGAGTGTAACTAGCTGAATCTGTCTTTTTCTTCGACCAACTTCTAACCTTGTGACTGACCTACTGTCAACATAATGAGATGAGGATGAGGTAAGAAGAAAAAGAAACAGCTGGAACCTGCCCTGATATGTTTATGGTGACCTTCCAGCTTTATTTAGATTTATTTAATACCATCACTCACAGTTATCGAGGCAAGGATCAAATGTGACGCTCACCTTAGATCCTGATTGTGATTAAAGGTTGATGAGTAGATTGGATCACA
This sequence comes from Scomber japonicus, assembly GCF_027409825.1. NCBI lineage: Eukaryota > Metazoa > Chordata > Actinopteri > Scombriformes > Scombridae > Scomber > Scomber japonicus. Next base: position 11,045,460 of record NC_070585.1, read on the forward strand.
AGAAAACAGAGAGGCTACAGTCCAACATTAGAAAATGTAATGATGACAATAGCTTAATTTCTAGAAATTACAAAAGACAATATGCATGAACTTGTAGATTAATAATATACTGTATATTCAACAAATAATAATATACTGTAATTCTTTAACTCTCACCATAACAATATATTTAATATACAGTGACTACTGACTGGGGTCTCTGGGGACCCCAAGAATAAACTACTGTAAGAAACAACCATTATAGAAAAATGTTATTTCTTCTCAAAATATTAGTAGTAATTGTATATTATGTAAAATAGTAATGTAATTAATGTTATCTGAAAATAACTAATTATTATTATTTAATGAAAGTTACAGTTGATTTGCATATTGTGTTAAATGAAAATATATACTTTTCTTGAATACAAATTGCAGCTTTTATTCCCAGTTACAGTCTTTCCACAAAGCCTTCAAAATGAGCATTTAAATTAGAGCCCATGGCAAACATGAGCTCAATAAATAGTTCCATCTATTAAAACTGCTTAAGCAGAATTAGATGCTTTTGACTAGTGTCCCCCAGGGACCCCAAGATATTGGTATTTTTTTAAAAATTGAAAACAATGATATGAAGTTATTAGGAATAAATTGATTCACAACATCATGAAAAATTAGAAAGGACAGAATGATGCACCTGTGAGATAGTATATCTCTGGGGCCTGCGGGTAATCCAGTTGATGGGTTTGGAGTTAAAAAAGCATTTCCAGGAATGTACTGTTAATGTACCCCTAATCCTGTTTAATGATGAAAAAACACTAGATCTGTTGTGGAAGGCGTAGGTCATAGTGACAAAACCACAGAGATTTATTAGCATCTTTTGGTTTTGCAGCCTGCATATTCTGCTGTCATCAGTTCTGCTTGTGATGATATGTCAATATTATGTTTACAAGTGGCCAAAAAGTATTTGAAGGCAGGTTTAAATAGTGTACTAGTTAGGGATAATTGTCAGCTGCAGATTAATAAACATTCTGCGTGTATTGCTAGTATTAACAACAGACTGTAAATTAAGTTGACTCAAAATTAAACTACAGTGCCCGTGTTTGTGGTAATAAAGAAACATGTCATCCAATGCAAACAATGCTAAATGATGTTTGAATGTTTTTTTACACAAACCCCAATCATTAGCAAAATAAATGTATTCTTGGTTTCAGTCTTTTCTATTTCCAGCCTTATCTTTTAAAGCGACTTTTGTCCAGTTCAAGTTTAAAGTTCAAATTTAAAAGCATAGATGTCTTTTGTTCACTTTGAGAGTTCTTCCATTAAACCATTTAACTATCAAATGCTAAAATGTTAATGCTCCTATGATATGAAAACACACACACATACCATTACCAACCAATAAAAGTAGTAGGAGGGATCCATCTCCTGCAGAAAATGGCCCTGTATTCTTTAATTCATCTAATAGACTAATTGTCTACCAAGACAGCCAAGAGCACAACGCATCAAATAGTGTTGTCCCAGCACAAATGTAGTTTGGCAAATCCAACAGAGAAGGCAAAATAAAAGTCACAAATTGCATGATAGGGACATCAGTTGTGTTCTTCCCAAATTTTAAATCTCATTTGCCAGAGATTACCCTTGCTGCGCATGTTATTTTGTCACTGGATTGAAAAATGAAAAGCAAAAAGTTACTTGACGATCATCACTTTTAGAGGGAAGGCTCATTTAGTATGGTCTGAAGGCAAATGTGTCTGACTGTGATACAAACTAGTCATTAAACCTACACACAACATGAAAACTGCTTTTATTTTAAAAGTGGACATTATATCATAAAAAACTTGCATCAATTTTTTCCTCCAAAGAAAAAATAACATTGCCAAAATGGGATGTTTTGTTTCTCTCAGTTGATGAGTCCTCCATAGAAGTGCTACTTTAGCATTTTCATTGTTTCACATTACACACCGCACACACACACATACGCACACCCCTGCGTGCACACAAACACTCACACATACAAACTGCATCTAGAAAATTACATCACTTCCCTGCCGTTGTATGAAAATTACATCTGTCCCACCATTCCACCAATCACTCCCCAGGTCTCCTTTTTTTCCCCCTCTTCCCCTCTCTTTTCGCTTTGCCTTACTATTTTAGGCTTTTCCCTCCACTTTAACTCGGCCCTAAATTGCCAGGCCTGAATTGCCCTATGAACAGCGTGGGGTGGACAGGCCGGCAGGAGGTGTGTGTGAATGCGTGAGTCTCCGTGTTATCACCATCTCTTTTCATTTTCCTCTCCAAGTGGTGCTGTCAGGAGCCAAACAAGATATCACTCCCTGCCCGCCCCCGACAGGGAGTCACAACACAACATCGAGGAAATGGAATAAAAGAATAAAGACAAAGGTAAACAAAATGGTTGCCTTCCAGACTCCAGCACCTCTACGGTACCCAACTAATCCCGTGATTCTCTTTGTTCCTTAATCCTATCAGCCAGTGGGGCCCGGCGTGGCTCTCTGGGTGCAGATAATGGCATCATGGTGTGTGTCTTGATGAAGTTCAGGACCTTATTAAAGAGAATTTGCACGCATGTGTAAATGCAGACATGCTCACAAAAGAAAAATTGCCTCCTGATCTCAGGATGATAGTATAGAGGTTTCTAACCTTTCTCCACATGATTCTGTAAGCGTACATTTCCAATTTATTGCCAGTATAGACAACAAAAACTTCTCTGGCTCTTTGCTTGGTTTCACTCTGTGTCTCTGGATAAGTGGCTCAATACAAAAGAAGACCTGCCCGAGCTTTGTTTTCAAGGTAACTTTCTGAACACGACAACCTCTGACTTTTAATAGCTGCTGTGAATTTTTATTACTTAAATAAACTACAGCCTGCGGTCAAGGAGAGATCTGACCATCACAGCACCAACGCTGTGAATCAGTGTGTTTAGTCCTGCGTGTCATGTTGTAATAGCGGCCTTGTGCGACACAAACAGCCTTATGCATAAAAGGCACCACTGACTTGTATTTTAACAACTGCATCAATTGTAAATCTGAAACCACCTACGGTAACAACATGCTACACTGTGCTGATCGGTTCAGGTGCAGCTCCTCTCTAACTATAAAGCATGTTGTCTTATTCAGTCTAGTGTGTCAGGGTGGGAAGCTCGATCATAAAAGTGTGTGATTTAAGAAGCAGCTATCAAGGTCCTGAGAATCTGGCCTTGTAACAGCTTCAGTATCAGGAAAGCTAAATGAGGGCACAATGATGCACAAGCTGATTCACAGAGCAAGTCTTGTCTCGCTTGGGAGTCAACATGGAGGAAGAGTATTTTGAGAGAATAAGCATTGTCCAATATAAATATCTCACAAAGAATATGCCTGTATCCATTGTTTTGATAAATAGCAGCAAGCTGGTGCATTGACTAAAATACAATCAAAGACAGATGCTGCTGTAAAGTATTCTCTGCTGCCCTGTTCCATGAAGTTATAAAAACCATTGCAAGTAAAGCATGATAGGTTTTCTCACAGTGGCAAAAATGTTGTCATGTGTATTTTGGGAACAATGGTTTTTGGAGACCTCCAAATGCCACCAGGAGGTTACAAAATCAGAAGCTCTCTGGTGCCACAAACAGCTTGAGTGGTGTAATTTCACGTTCAGAGTAAATAAAAACGTGTCTGAAATCAGCAACACCATCCACTAATGTTTCTGACTTGGCATCTCGCTTGCCATTTGCAGATGAGCAAACAGTCTCCACATAACATCCCCAGAATAGTAAAAGCAATGGAACAAGCTCTTCTGCTCTACTCTGTGTTTATAGGCACACAAATAGTCTGGTGCTGGAGTGATCACATAAAAGAACGGGACATTTGCAATGATCCTGAGAGGATTCTGCTCAGGCATTCACACCTAACGTCCATCCGTCCTCCTGGTTCTCCTGTAAACTAACAAAAAGACACATGCAGATGCTTTTGTGTGTATGTGTGTGTGTATATGTAAACATCCACATGGCTAAGCATGTTGCTTTTCTGCTGCTGTCTGAAGCAGCATCCATTTCTGTAACTCAGCATGCAGAGGTTGCTTTAGGGGCAACTTGCTCATTACTCCAAGTGTTGTTAGCCAAAGTACACACGCACCAATTCATCAGCCCACACCAATTTGTCAGAGCCACTCACTTTCGCTTGTTAGCAGAGTACTTCACGTCTGAGAGTTTGTTAACTGTAGTGTGCATACCAGTGTGTTTTACATGTGTGAGCATATGAATGTACTGTACTGTATATGTCTGCCTGAGTATATCCATTTTATTGTCTGTGAATCTGTGTGTCTGTGTGGGTGCACATTTTACATCTGCTCTTTGTACCCTCTGTAATTCTGCCTGTCCCTGTCTGGCCATTTCCAGCAGCCCACCATCTCCCCACAGCAGACGATGTGTGTGCGTACGTGCAGACTGCTTAATCTGTTGCTGCAGAGCTATGGCTGGGGGACTGCAGAGAATATCCTTTATCAGTCTGATTAGAGAAGAGGGGAGATGCGATGGACGGTGGGAGGAAGAAAAGAAGGATAGGAAAGGAGATACAGGCCTCTCAGGTAAACACACCCCAGGCACTGTTCGATTCCAACATTTAAACATACGCATGCCCAAAGCCGCAATCCAATTATTCACCGCGAAATGATGCATTCTACACGCTCTAACCCCATTTAAGAGGTCTCCTCACCCAAAGGATCCTTTTTAATAAACACTAACAAACAAGTGTTGACCAAAAGGCAGTAAACCATTGCTCTGTGCTTTCTCTTTTAACTACTTAATTAATCAGGTACTTTGGCTATAATGACCTGAAGACCATTCTTCAAAGTAACTGTTTAGAAGTGAAGTGTAAAAGAGAAGAGTAACTTGGGAAGCATAGAGAGAGACCTGGAGAAATTGTTGCAAATAAACACTGCAGCTTGGTTGCAATTTGCATAATGATGATATGGAGTATGAGGAAATGTGCCTAAGCTACCCAGGTGCTCACCTATTTAAACATTTTTTAACATTTTAGCTTCACAAAATCACAATTCATGTTAGCATCTGACATTATGTAAAAACAATCTCCTCTTAAACTCCCTCTTTTTTGTGGGAATAAATAGCATCTATTGAGACCAGACCAGAGGGAGAGTTGCTAGCCACCTCTCATTTACATAAACACTTACTGTTCAATACACAGAGAGCAGGCAGGCTAAAGTAGATTGACTCTAGTGTACCCATCTTATTAAACATAGTTAAAGCAAAGATGGGGTCTCATTGTAGGAAAACACAGTTAAAAAGCCATAGAGAGAAACTAGAATAGACATTAAAAAAAATAAATATTGCAAGTCTATTTTCGAAAAGTGGAGGGAATTGAATTCCACCAACCTCTCCTTGCATCACACTGATATGTTGACAAGTAGTGAATAGCCGCAGTGCTTAGATCTCTCCATTTTCCTCTCCATTTTTTCCTTTTACGCTTGCCAACAGCTCTCCTGTAAACCATGGCATTGTGAAACCAGGGCCAGAGGCCAGTCATCATCTTGTCATTATCTGATGGGCGCACCGATAACTTCCATACTGCTTCCTTGTTGAAGTGGATAGGGTCAAGAAGTCGGCCCGTGTCAGAAATGTAGAGGAAACTGTAGAGTTCGAGCTGTGGTATATTGATGGCATTGACATATGTAGCAGACTGTGATTTGAATTCGCAAATCCTCATTATAGCCTGAGCCTGTCTGAAGACAGCATTATTAACATAGTGAGAAGCACACATGCCCCCATGAATACTAAAGTCCTGTTTGCCTTCAGTGGAGGATTTGCACCCAAATCGATTAGGAAAATATGTACTCTGCATCAGTATGAGTTTGAGAACTTGGCATTATTGAAGTTAAGTCAGTGTTTTACACCTACTCAGCACATTAGCAAAAATGTCCAAGTCAAGGTTAACATATTCATATTGGCCAGCCTTTTTTTTTAGTCAATAATTTATCAACTTGCGTTTTTTTAGATCTGTCTATTTTGATCTCTGTACTGTCAAAGATCATGATATTTTACAGAAGATGATGATCTGGAAGTGACTTCCAGAATTTGAGTCAGCAGAGTTTTACTCATCACTGTTTAATTTTACAGAGATGCTATTATGCATGCAGATGCATTCGTTCACACACACACACATACACACACACACACACACACGCACACACACACACACACACACACACACACACACACACACATACCCATGTGATCCCCTGTTTTAGCTTGCCCTTGCTCTTCTCACTGTTTGCAAACAGAGCTGCCCTGGAATCTTCAGGCTGCCCTCTCTGCTGCTAATCAGAGCCCGGACACACTGCCCTTTGTAATGCACAGACACAAGCATCAAATCCAATATTAAAACAGATAACCTTTCTGAGGAGGTATTTTACATATGTGGTGAATATGTTACGTGCTATTATTGTATTGCATATATAAGTCTTTTCACCAGGGTTTAAATATGTGCTTCAATATGTGGCTAGGTACAGTGATATTTTTGCTGAAGGCCAACTCCAATCGCCCTGCTATGGTTGACACATGCACAAACACGTCAGCTGGAACCCGTGCCTCGCATTAATGCATGACACAAAAGGGGGTGAACCAGGTGATGACATGGTTAATGGTGTTATACGCAAAAGCGGCCTATTTTTCTCATATGTGTCTCATTCGCACACCTTGAGAGAGCAACATCTTGACCATCGATCGATCAGAGTCCTGTTATGATGCTCCACCATGCCATCAAATTTGGGGTTCTAGGCAGTGGTGCATGTATTTTTTATCCCCAAACATTGGCAGAGGCTGGGAATTACCTCTACTTCAAACCGACGACCCTGGTCACTGTGCAGAACTTCCATCACCCCATGTGCTAACACATAATCCTCAAACACAGAATGACCCAAGATGTGAGCTGTCTAGTTTAGTAGGGCATACAGGGTAACACACTTAGTGAAGTAGTCCTCTACAGCTAAAATGTATCTATTCCCTCAGGTAATCAACAGCAGCCCCAGGATGTCTGTAGCCACCCTATGCACTGGGCAGCTAACCTGTGACCCCTCAATGGGTGCTCTCAGCCTGGGAACCGAACATCTGCAGGTCTGACAGGCTCTGAATTGTTCACATCACTTTTTCCCAACGTGACGGGGGCCAGTAATAGGATTGCCTGGCCTTCTTCACACACATGATTAACTGAAACATGTGCATCAGCCAGCCTCCCATACAACTGTTGATGAAGCTCCAGCACCATGAATTAAGGTAGCACAACCTGGATTTGCCCTTCTCCTGTGGGTACAGACAGCACTGGTTAAACTCAGCCCATAGCTTATGTTGGTGAAAAAAAAATTCTTTTATGCAGGAGTTAATGGACATATCCTGAAAATTCCCAGATTCATTAGTGGTGATGGAGGCAAGGGTAATGAAATGAAATGAAACTATATAATTAACTATACAATTATGTGTTTCTTAGGTGTTTAAGACACAGGCCAAACACAACACCTTCAGTTTTGTCTGAGTGGAGCAGCAGAAAATATCCTTGAGGTATGCTTGGTTTAGTTAACTCACTGGTTTCATCTGACTTCATGGATAAATATAATTGGGTATCATCTGCATAACAAAGAATATTTATGGAGTGTTTCCTAATAATATTTCATAAAAGAAGAATATACAAGGTGAATAATATTGGTCTAAGCACAGAACCTTGTGTCTAACTTTTTCATGCATGGAGGATTCATTGTTAACAAGTACAAACTGAAATTGATCTGATAAATAAGACTTAAATCCTCCTAATGCTAGTTCCTTTAATATTGATTAAATGTTTCAGTCACTGTAATAGGACGTGATGGTCAGTGGTGTCAAATGCAGCAGTAAGATCTAATAAGTCAAGTACAGACAGATGTCCTTTGTCCAATGAAGTCATTTGTAACTTTCACCAATGCCATCTTTGTGCAGTGATGTGCTCTAAATCCAGACTAAAAATAATCAAATAATATAAATACAAATAATATGTAGATATTCCCACAACTGATTGACAACTGCTTTCTCAAGGATCTTAGAGATAAAAGGAAGGTTAGATATTGGTCTATAATTGTGTGGCGCATAGCCTGCTAATGAAGACAGATTAATTCTATCTAGGAAAAAAATACTAACTAAGGCTAAGACTTTTCTTAAGAGGCCTAGTTGAGAAGGGATCTAAGAAACAGGTTGATGGTTTAGATGAAGAAATCGTTGATGTTCGTTCAGGAATGTCAATTGGGGAAAAAAACTGTCTAATTATAAATCTGGTTTTACAGCTGTTTCTAATGTTCCTGAGTATTGGGATAAGTTGGTGCCTGTTGAGGGCAGGAGGTGATAAATTTTGTCTCTACTCGTTAAAATTTTATCATTAAAGAAGCCTATGAAGCCATCACTACTGAGAGCTATAGGAATACGTGGATCAATAGAGTTATGACTCTTTGTCAGCCGGGCCCAAGTGCTAAAAAGGAAGCTAGGGCTGTTTTTATTCTCCTCTGTTAATAATTAGTAGTACGTGACTCTGGTATTACAGAGGGCTTTTCCTATATCTTTTAACAAACTCAATTTGGGAGGGGACTAAAGTTAGAGTCCTCTGTTGTATTGAGACGTGGCATGAATTCAATGCTGATGGAAACACTTGCCTAAATTAAGCTACAGCACTATCAGATAGACATCTGTGGTGAAGATATTTTTGTCTAATGGTGTGTAGTTCAGTAAGTTTTTAAATAATAGTCAAATAGGATTTTGTAGAAAAACTATTATTTCAATGCTCCATGTCAAAAGGAGGTCGAGACTGTGGTAAAGACAGTGAGTGAGTTTATTTACACTCTGAGAGAAGCCAATTGAAAAATCAAAAAAATATTAAATTGTGGCCACAATATAGCTATAACGTGCACACAAAATACTAATTTGTGGCCACGAAATAGGAGTAACGTGCACACGAAATACTAATTAATAATATTAATGTCATTCTCAGCCTAAGCTTTAGCCCCTCTAATGCCTCTACCTTAGACTTTAGAGAAGGTGCGCTTGATATAATTAATTAGTATTTCGTGCACATGTTATACCTAACATGTCTGCCAATTATCCATAAAAAACACGTTGTGTGCTGAATACCACCACCACCGCCAGCAGTTGAATGTTGACATGCATGCATACATGTTATCACAATTCAGATCCAAAGAAAACTACGGAGTCCAACATTGTACACCCCAAGTCAACATTCATTTTAGTGACCTACAATTGGTGCAATTGGGAGTTGTTACCACTGACATATTAATGCAAAGGGAGGGAGTGGCAAAGTTCTCACCTTGAGTCCAGTGTAAAGAAACCACATGGCCCAGGAACACATCATGGTCCCTTGCAAAGTGGCATTTCCTGGGATTGAGCTTCAGGTACCCCCAGCTGCATTCTGGACAGGACTTCCTCGAAGTGTAGGAGGTGATCCATGAATGTGCAACTGTAGATCAGTATCATCCAAGTATACCATGCAGATTTGCCAATGTAGGCCCCTTAGTATGAGCTCCATCATTCAATGAGATGTGGCCAGAGAATTGGTGAGTCCCATAGGCATGGCCAACCACTGGTATAAGCCTGTTATTTATAAATGCAATTTTTCTCTCAGTCTTCTTCCACCTACCAGAGACCATTTGAAAAGTCAAGTGTGCTTAACTGGGATGACCTTGTCAGGGCATCAAAACTGTCATCCACTTATGGTAGGGGGCACAGATCTTGCCCTCAGTCCTTAGATTTTATCATACATCTCTTTCATCTCCACTCATGATATACATTCCTCTATTAATTTATCAAGAGCCCACTGGAGGCCATCAGTGACAGACAAAGACGGCACATGGTGGACTCTCACCCAGGTAGGCACCTGCGCATGTACTCACGCAGTCTCTTGCCAAGGCTATTCTGGCATTTTCACATCACTCCGCCACAGTTAAAGCCTCTTCAAGGTCAGTGGCGCCCTGCTCTACACACTTGGCTTCAAATGCCGGGTCAGGGCCAGCACTGAAACTTCTCCTCCCTCTGCACAATGTCCATGTAGTTTGAGAACGACTCTGCAGCCAGCCGACTCAGGTCAGCAGCATACACCTCCAAGCTCTCACCACGCAAGCCAAAAGGTTGGCCCTGAAGCGCTCCATTAACTGTCTATGTCCAAATATCACTCTTCAACCAAAGCATAATCCAATTTGACTGCAGCAGGAAGGCTGTCCCATCACAGGAAATTCAACTTACTGAGGCGAGTAGGGAGAATCCTCACTAGCTCACCATTACAGTCACTGTCTCCCATTGTCATGCTGAAAGCCATGTACAAAGAACACAAACAACAGCTTAGAGAAGACCCCCGCTGCCACCAATGTAACCTGGAGTGGACTTTTTTTTTTTAGGAGCAAAAAAACAATAAATGGGACAAGTGACAATGTAGCCTGTTCAGCAGTAACTGTAAAGAGGAAGCCCTCTTTATTGTGTATCCGCCAATATCCTGCCCAACAGCAACTCAGAGGGACATAGTACCTACCTTGCATACAGATTCACATAGTAATAGTGGATGAGACATCATGTGGAGACTTACATAGTAGTTATGGCAGAAGTAAGAGAAGAAAAAAATAAACATATCAAGTTTAATTTTTAAAAATGATTTTGAATTTAATTTTTTAAATTTTGTTCTCTCTAGACACTATATTTTCCCCAATAAAAGTCATACTGGAAGATATGCAGGCTGAAGCTCACATTGATTTCTGAATTGATTCCTGTCTATAATGCAACTAACCCTAACCCTCATGTTTTTTCTGTTGTGCTAACTCTTTCCATCGTGCGGTTGCACATGAAACAGCTGGACGCAACAAGTCCAGGCAAGCCTGTCAAAAGTCATCATTTGGTATTAATGGAAATTTCTAACTGAGGCATCTGGATTAAGTTACAATTCATCAAGTAACTCTTGGAACGCATTCATCATTACAGATTGATATGTGTACTACTCAGACAGAGCAAGGATACCATTTTTTCTTTTGTGTGCGTGTGTGTGTTTCAAGGTGTGTGTGAGCCAGTGTTTGCAAGGGTTCTAGCATGTAGGTCTCTGTATGATCTCTTGCCCTCCGGGCTGTAATTAATTAGAGTTGCAACAAGGCCTGATTAGGATTCCTCTGTGATTCACAACCTCAGCGACCTTTCCATCCAGCCTGCAGAACTGATCCCAACCGAATGCCATAGCTCCTATTGCAATGTGTGCACTGCTCATTTAGCTGCTTGTCAAACATGTACTGTACACCTACAGGCCCAGTCACGGAGACTCCACATTTACTATTTAGAATTGTAGGATGTTCTAAAAAAAAAAAAATTAAATATAAATGACAAAATAAGAATGACTCATCTCTCACATGAATGTGGTTATGGTTTAATACATACATGGTTTATTAATGTGATTCAGCAAAAACAGTAAGTCCCTCTGCTTTGCAGTTGCCACCAGGGGATATCTTGAACACCACAGCCTCTTGTCCTTGGCCACTAAGGATTACTTCCACTAGCCAGCTATTGAAATTGTTTTCTTTGATCTCACATTTCCAAATTAGGATTCTAATTCACACTATGAAAAATTAATTACCATTTTCTAGGGTTTCAAAGAGAACGAGTATGATTAGATCCGCACACGGTTGTATTAAGTATGTTAACAGAAGCTTTCTTTTCTTTCTTGGGGACATTTTTGTTGCTTGGTCAGGGTGCGGAGTGTTGAATTAGTGATGACCTTCATGGCGTGACTCACTTAAAGAGACTGCCTAAAAGTCAGAGCCTAGGTTTAAGAGGGCTCTGCACTGCTAATACAAATGGTGCTTCAGCAATTATTCAGCAGTCTGGCTGAAGAACTAGATTTGAACAGATTTGTAGAATCTCCAGTCCTGCTGTTACACTTGAGGAGGGTTTTATATATATATATGCATAACATGTTGTCAGGGAAGAGGGAAAACACAGTCATACTATCTGTTACTGTACATTTTTCTCCTTAGAGAGAGAAGAATAAATTCAGTTACTCCCAGAATTTTAACATCTTCATATCAACCCATTCTGACAGAGGGTGGAAAAACATCCAGTGAAATGATGGAGATATTATTTGTTCAGCATTTTCAAGCCAACACAGTTTTTACACTTTGACTGACAGGCAGATGAACATCTACCAGCTACCTAAAATATGAGTCAAAATAAACACTCCTGACCATTTACTTGAATGAGAAAGTGTGTCCATACTTTTGACTGTTATATATCTTTGTGGCCATGTCATCCTGACAGTTGCACTATATTGCATGTGAATGGGGATAATTGTACAGTTTGTTTGTTTTTGATCGATTTGCTAATATGAGTGCTTTTGTTTTATGTGAAAAAGCAAAGTTTCAGTCAACTTAAGAGCTTTGATCACTAGCACATGCCTTTACCCTTCACTGTACCCTTCAAACAACTACCCTTTTTGTTCTTGCTAATTAATGATGTTTCATTCAGTATTTAATTTATATATGACAATTAAGTGCCTTTCTATCGCCAACAGATTTCCATGTGTTCACCTCCTTTGTCTATTTCAATAAGCGATATTTAGGTATGTAATTAATTTCTTTTGCTGGAAACACAATTGATTCATTAAAAAGAGGGGATTCTCCTTATCATTTTCCCAGAAGGTTTGCACCCACAATTTCCTGTTCTATTTCAAGCATATAAACTGTTCATTTGAGGCCAATCCCAATCAGGACACATTTAATGATAATGGTGGACTCTCGCTAAGCTATTCAAAGTTAGTTGACCTTACAAAATTGAAATGAAAGGAAATTAATTTTCATTGAAATTAACAATATGCTTAACAACCAATGGCAATTTAGCTAAGCTTGAAAGGTTTTCCATTGCTCATGGATTCTGAAAACACAAGACTTTTCACACTTATGTGTACATTTGTTGATTATCATAGACAGTGAACACACCACGATTTAATTGTAGTTAATTGTAGTTTAATTGTAATTAATTATTTCATTATTTTTTATTATTCAGCTAAATGAAAATATTATTTTCCTAAGATGATCTATTCTGTGGTATTTCAGAGTGTAATAGTTTGGGGTTTGATGGGGGTTGAAATAAGTAGAAAGACAGACTCTTTCTTCTCTGTAGCCATTACTGGACAATAGATATTGATTCCTGTAGCACCACACATTGGAATACTCTATGGTGATCCATTTATCTGTTAATTTGTCTGCATCCAGAGGTGGAGAGCCAAAGTGGATGAGAGACAATACACCAAAGTCTACACAACATTTTATAAACTAATTAATCAATGTTAGGCCTTAGCAGAGGCCAAAACAAAGCCTGTCTGAGAACTGCAGAAGAGCAACACTGCCACCTACTGCTACTCTGCTCCAGTTCATTAAAAAGTAAGAGAGGCTTTGGCACCAACACTGGCATTAAGATGAGAAAACAGGCCTTGCCAAATGCTGTCATATTGTGTTTTCTGGTTAAAAGAGACGACCACTGATTCAGCTGTTGTAAAGCTGAGGGAAATGAGCATATGGCGACAGTAACTAATACAGGATTCACCGAGCAATGATAATTATAATTCACAGATTTAATAGAGATGGAAAGTTTGGCTTGAGACACGTTCAAGGTTAGTGTATGATTTATGCAGCAAGCTTGGATTAAACCCTGTTGTTGGTAATGCTGAAATCAATTGCTAGCAACCTTTATAGAAATCTGTTGGAATTATTCTTTTTTCCCATGAAACAAAATATAGAAAATTATCTGAACATGTCTCAGACTTAACATACTGTATATTGAGCGGCCCTGGTTTCTAAGTACACAAGGGAACATGTTTAATTTTATGTTATATCTATTCTAGTCTATTCTATTGTGTGAGTGTTAATGCTGATGTTGATGCTGGACCAGTCATGTTTAATATAGTCTAAAGAATTCTGGTACAATGCACATTGACTTAAAATGCTACATGTAATTATTGTGTAATTATCTTGAAGTGTTAAAGCATATTTTCTACCTGTGCACTATTCTTTATGCTCTAATTGAGTCAAAATTTAACTCAATTAAATCTTGAGCAAATTAAATCTGAAATCAACTTTGTAACCCTTGTGTTTTATTGACATTGGCTTTTCCCCCTTACTGTTTGGAGACCCACAGACCCCACAACTCAAAGCCAATTGCACCAGTTACCATCAAGTGTGGCACCAAGGTGATGCACTATACCTACTGCTCTTCCGCGAAGGCCTGAACCCCCTCAGCCAGATCATTAGCCACCTACTCTACATGGATGACATCAAGCTGTATGCCAGGAACGAGAAAATGACTCACTGTTCCACCTCACCAGGATCTACAAAAATGACAGTGGAATGTTACGCGTACTAGACAAGTGTGGTCAGATGGTATCGAAGAGAGGGAAGATTATCAAAACCGAGGGGGTTGACCTACCAGAAGGTAGCATTGCAGATGTAGGCTACAGGACAGCCACAAATACCTTGGGATCCCACAGGCAAATGGGAACCATGAGGAGGCCACAAGGAAGTCATCCACAGCCAAATACCTACACAGGCTAAGACAGGTCCTGAAGAGTCGGCTGAATGGGAAGAACAAGGTCCTAGCCATTAACATGTATGCTCATGCTGTACACTAAGCGCAATCAAGGAGGCTGGACTGGACTGGTGAGCTACTGTTACCAGGATGAAACAACCAAGATCTAGGAATACATGAAGAAGAGTGTCCCCAATGATGAGCTGCTAAGTGAGTACCTCAGGCAGATGATGCAAACCGGATGATGCATAGGAGGAGGATAAACCATCATGGAGGGACATGCCCCAGCATGGCACATACCACTGACAGATAGAAGAAGAGGCTGATGTCAAGAAATCCTACCAGTGGCTGGAAAAGGCTGGACTGAGAAACAGCACAGAAGCACTAATCATAACAGCACAAGAACAGGCACTTAGTACAAGATCAATAGAGGCAGGGGTCTACCACACCAGACAGGACCCCAGGTGCAGGCTGTGCAAAGATGCTTCTGAGACAGTTCAGCACATAGTAGCAGGGTGTAAGATGCAGGCAGGAATAGCGTACATGGAACGCCGTAACCTAGTGGCTGGCACAGGAACATCTGCACTGAGTATGGGCTGGAAGTCCCGAGATTAGAATGGAAGGCACCTCCTAAGATGGTGGAGAATGACCAAGCTAAGATCCTGTGGGACTTCCAGATCCACACTGACAAACTGGTGATGGAATAACAACAGAAGAAGACAGTGGTGATAGACGTAGCGATCCCGAGCAACAGCAACATCAGGGAGAAGGAACACGAGAAGCCCGAAAGATATCAAGGGCTGAAAGAAGAGCTTGAGCACACACCATACTCCAATAAGAAAAAAATCAAATTTTGGGAAGCAGCATTTGGTAGAGGTTGTGGTATGTATAAAGCACTGTCAACAACAATCACAGACATAAAATATATGGAAATCAATTATAATATATGATTTTACATATGATATATGTCATCTTTCAAACTCATGCTTATAAGTAATGCTCATAATTCATAAGATTAGGAAAAGTGATGAAGTATTAAGCTGAGAAACATTGCTACAAATATTTGTGAAGCTTGTAAGAGGGCCGAGTGGTTCCAGGAACACAAACAGCAACATTGGGGTTAATATGACAAAAGCTCACCTTTGCCAGTATGATAGCTACTCAGTATTCTCCTACATATTTCCAGGAATTATACATCAGAAAATCCCACTAAAGAAATAATTCAAAGAGGTCAATTTTCAAAGGTAAATATGTCAGACATTAAAAGGTTCTTTTGAAGTGAAATGAAACTGAATTTTAATGCAGTTCCATCCTCTACCTATTTCTGCAGGTTATTGCAGGTTAAATTGATTAAGGATCAGTGGGAACTTATTTGTACTTCATGTGCCTCTTGAGGCTGGTGGGAACTTCAGCAAATGTCATGCATCTTTATCAACAATTATGATATGATTACTTCTAAATCCTCAAAGCATTTGTTGATGTTGAAAGTGATGCATCATCATAATACTAACAAACCACAAAAATATATTTAGCTTATCCTCAGTCTTGGCATAGAGTCATGTATCCCTATCGTAACACACAGGCTATTGGAAGTAATTTATGTCCTGCAGCATCTCTAGCAGAGATTAAATGGCAAGTCACTCTTAATTAATCAGGGAAACTTGCCTTACTAGTTTATATACTTAAATATGGTGTAAAATGTATAATAACACATATTTGTTTTGTTAATACTTTAAGATTTTTATATATATTATATTACTTAATATTAACAATTTAGGAAATGACTATATGGACATGAAAGGCAGTGTTCTCACTCTCATCTCACTGTTTTGTTTTAATGAGCCCCACTCTTATGAATCTTGTTTTCTATCCTCAGGACACAGCTGTTTAAGTCACTGTATGCTACTTGCCCAGCACCAAATGACAGCCAGACACAGCTAGCAATAATCAGGTGAATACAGTGAAGCAGCTAAAGAGCCAGGTTGTGAAAGAGCCCATTGTTATGTATTGAAAATTGTTCATAGGGTCTAACCATATAAAAGGTTGGCAGGAACCAAACTCCTTAATCTACAATACAATGATTGCCTAACCAAAGATGATCATTATTTCAAAGTATACATTTGCATTATTATTAGCATGCTTGGTGGTCATGGTGGCAGCACCTTGATGATGAAGCATGATGTGGTCCAACATAATTACACAATTCTCTGCCAGTGTTGGAAGAATTTTGGTTATTTTGACATGAGAGACATCCTGTAATTATGTTTTTGTGTGTGCTCTTCTTACTGGTTTGAAGTACGTTGGGTTCAGTTGGGAAAAAGCGATGTCACATACTTCAGTGCACCAATCACAGATATGCAACGTTTGAATCAGAATGTGATGACAGTTGGTGCTTTGTTTGCTTAGGTTTTCAGGCTGCTGTCAATCAAATTGGATAAAACCACACCCGCATAGACCCGATGAAGCATAGTAATTTAGTTTGTAAGAGTAAGAAATCTAATGAATGATTGTGAAGGATGTTTTTTTCCAGATTTTAACAATGATTGTTGTTGTTTTTAATATTATGAAGAAAACTTAAAGGCTTTGGGGGCTTTAAACACAAACATTTCTGCATGTACACAAGTGGCTGGAAATATATATACTCTTCAATTTAACACAACCCCCCGCCCCAAAAACTAAATTTCTCAGTGTTAAGTTGAAACTGACATAAGTATACAGTATGTGGCCCATTTTTTTTAACTTACATTGAACGCAAATGAAACTTTGCTTTTCATTTATAATTTAAAATATTATTTAATACAATAAAACAAATGAAAATGGCATGGCCCAAAACTTTGGTACGCTTAACTTTGGCATCTATATTATATACAGTGACGGATGGTGTAACTTGAAACTATTGTACCTTGAACTTGAAGATCAGCTTGGATCTGTATTGAAGTTTCCTTTGGTTCTTTCTCAATCATTCAAGCAATCCTTCTGTTCAATCTCAGGCCAATTTTCCTCTTTCAACTACGTCCAGAGATGTTGGCTACAGTTCCATGGGCATTAAACTTCTTAATAATATTGGCAACAGTGGTCACAGTAACATCAAGCTCTTTGGAGATGGTCCTGTAACCTTTATGTTGACTGGGCTTGGCTATTACCTTCTTTCTAATGTCTTCAGACCTTGCTCTAAATGTCCTTGTGTTTGCTATGCTAAATATGATGCACACAGCTGCTCAAAACAACACAGTGAATCTCCTTTTAAACTGGCTGCATGAGGGATTATAGATTGAAAACACATGTGATACTAATTCAAACTCACTAATCTGTTTAAGGTATCACTACAAATCAATTAATTTTATTATATAATGTATTTCAATAACTTCTGAATGGTACCAATAATTTTGGCCACATCGGTATACATACTGTTTATATAAATGTAACAAAGTCTTACCTGCATTTCCAAAGACGTTGATGATGACAAGTTTACAGATGACTGACAATTTAGGAAGAACTTTACTCACAAACTTTATGATGGATGTAGAGCAGGGACAGCCTAGTCTAAGACTAGCCAGACTGCAATGACTGCTGAGCACTCACCTGCTGTGAGAAATACTGTTGAACTTCTTCTGGCACATTCTTCTTGTAGTATAGTATTGCTAGTATTTTATAGTCATCACTGTCCAACTTCCCCATGGGTGGGACAGAACCCCCTTCCTCAAGAATAATCCTGGCTAGATCTCCCATGGCAAGTCCACACCCTCCATTTCCTCTGGCTAGGGGCATCCATGGTGTATAAATGTCCTGTATCGTCCCCTTGCCAATCAGTGTACTGAAGCTCCTCTGACCAAAGTCCTTGTGTCTTGATGCTCTCCCTCTGTTTGTCCTCTGTGTAAACACTCAAGCCTGAGAAGAGATTTAGCATAGTGGCATCCTGTCCAAGCCTGACATGACTTTGCTTTGCAGTTAACTATATTTGTATCTGTGACCAAGGGCTAATTGGTTAAAACACAGTGTTTTGCTAGTTTTGCATAAGAGTGATCAGCACATGTGAGTTTTTCTCATTTCCCATATTATATGAAAAGACCAACAGAGAGTGAAATTGTGAGTAGGGAAGCAAGAAATGAACTAGTTTCAATCTATAAAAGGTCAAGACAGCCAAATGTTCAGTATCCATAGAGAAGCTTAACCCAATGCCTGACACTTCCTTGTGCAAGGAGAAAGAGGCCTTGCAGGGTCAGAGAAGAGTCGTCCACCCTTCTTTCCTACCCCTCCATTCTTTAACTATAACTTCTACTGAGGCACTGGTGTCATGTCTCAGTTTTTATTTGTATACTGTTGGATTATGTGTAAGGGTTTGAACATGAAGTCACGTGCATCAGATTTATATCAATGAGGGTAAGGCCATGATTTTGGATGAGACAGACAACCCTCATATAGGGAGAATGGAGGCCATATTTCCACCCCTTGAATCTATCTATTATATATTTTTGATTGAGTGAAAATATAGCTAAAATGTAGAGGCTCAATACACCTCTAACTCTAAATATAGAGCAAGTTTTATTATACAATCATTTATTTATTTACTTTACTGGATTGAAATTGCTGTATGTAGCTCAATGTGTAAGCTGTTGACCCTAAACTGGAGGTGCCGACATTTATACGAGTGTTAGCATCTACAACATTGCATATGCTGAAGGCCTGTTAGACAGCAGCAAAGTAAAATATTGGAAAGAAAGGTCGATTTTGAGAGAAATGCAGCTTAAGCTTTGGCAGTATACCAGAAACCGTTCTGTGTGTGTGTGTGTGTGTGTGTGTGTGTGTGTGTGTGTGTGTGTGTGTGTGTGTGTGTGTGTGTGTGTGTTCTCCTTCCTATATGTGTGTGTGGAGGGGGGGCTTTAATGAATCGGATGTCATTTTGAGAAGTGCTGTTTATGAGCGTCTGGACTGACATCGGAGGCAGCGAGGGAATGTGGGGAATGAAGGAAGGAGTGTGAGCTACACTTAACAAAATGTGACAGGCGCAAAATGACAGGGTTTGGCCCGGGAATCCGGATGCCGCATGCACACATACAATCCTCACACATACAATCCTCACACATAGACGTAGGCACATTTAGAATACACATACACACACCGCCATGGAAAAGTGGGTACAAGCATGAGGGGACAATTTGATCTGTTCCACCAAACACAAATCAATGTCTATGTGGCTCTATTTTCGAGACACACATACACACACACACACCCACACACAGTCCCAATCAGTTGGGCTCTCTCAGACAGGGACAAAACAAAGTCATCTGAGCCTGCAAGTGTTTCAGCCTGGTTGTGACAGCCAGGATAGTTGCTATTAGACAGATTAACCTGAGGGATTTCTGCCCAACCCCTATTGCCTAGCAAGGACACAGCACTGTCTGTGCCTTTACATATTTTAGTTCTAGACTGAAGGATACATGGCTCCAAAAAGCGAGCCTGATCTGACCTCCTTTAATCAGAGTTGACTCATTTAAAAAGCTGACAATCTTTACATTTTATGCTCCTGTGATGATATAAAAAAGGCGGGGGGGAATGAAATTGCACAAAAGTTAACATCTTTGTCAAATGGTATGTCAAATCTTCAAATTGCACTACACCCATCCACACACTACATCATACACTCAAGCTCAAGAGGAAATAGCTGGAAGCTTCTGTTCTTTATCATCTTTGTCACATAAGATTTTATCATTGCTTCAAAGACAGTAGAAGTGTACATGGATATCAAAGCATTCACCTCACACCTGCATTCAAAAAGAATCTGATACATACTCACCGCCAGGCCTACCGTACAGCACGCAAGACAACTCGGCTCATCGGTATTAATCTACTAATGCCATAGGTTAAGGGTCAAGGGATAATAGTAAGAGAACTTTATGTGCAGGACATCACCTCCTACAGTACATGTGCTAACCCCACCTAATCCTCAAAACTCTGCATGTATCAGCATAAGACAACTGTGCTAAGACTCTAAACATGGTAACTCATACAGTGACTCATCATCTATGCAGCCTACCTGTCAATGCAGGATTTGTATGGAATATTTATATTGTTCACTCTCCCTGACAGTGATAGATGAGAGCGGAGCTGACAGAGCGCTCAGTGATGGCAGTTTATCAGTGTCTGGTCCGCAGGGTCACTTCAGCTCCCTGGACTCCCTCTCTCATCTGTCTCCATCTCTCTCCTTCCTCTATCTCCTTTCTCTCCTCCTCCTCCTCCTCCCCCCTTCCTCCTGTCTCTCACTCATGGCATTGGCAGTCCTGACAGGGCACCAAAAATTGTACAGGCAGTGAGTATTTCTCTTATCCTCTTTCTCTCTCTCTCTCTCTCTCTCTCTCATGCTCCTACATAAAACGGCGTGGGAAAGGTGTGCACACAGACAGCAATTAAGACGGAGAAATACCACTAACAATCTGCTGTTACAATAGTTGTCAATAACCTCAGAGATAGATTAGGCAAAGACTTTATTGCTTTGGCATTAACATATTTAAAATGCTAGCCTCCTTATGTGAGACCAGAGGATTTACGCTGACATCCCCCGGCTGATTAAATGTGATGTTTTGGGATAAAATACAGCCTTGGTGAAAGGGAGAGGAAGAAAGTCAGGGGAGGCCAGTCTAACGCTGCATGTGTACGACACCTTAATTGCACCGATGATTATCCCTCCACATTACGCCTTCCAAGCTCATATTTATAGTTGTGTCCAATTTTCATTATACTCTTCATTATGGAGCATAAATAACCCGCGTAAATGTGCCGACACACCACGACACACCCCATAACATTGCCAAGTGATATCCATCTTGTCCCCAGTGATCCGACATTACCTGGTTGAATTATGTCTATTAGCTGCTCGTGGCCCCTCCCTCTCCATCAGGACAGCAGTCCGCAGATGACAGCATTAACTTTTAAGGCTTTATAGCATCTTCTTTACCCAACACATACCATTAATCCACTTAATGGCCACCATGACCCCTTTCATCGTGTTTCATAAAATAAAAATATGAATAAAGCCCATTACAGTCTCTATTGTGAAGAGTCTCTGTGATAAATCAGAGTGGTTCTATTAGAAGGATTGCCTCTCTGACAAGTCAGGTTGGCTGCGTTAAATCACCCGCTCTGTTTGCTTATATTATAGCTCTTTTCTTGCCTTGTTTTAATGCTTAAAGCTGGAATCTTTAACTTTCAGCACGTTCAGAGTCATATTTCAATCCCTTTTTTGTACTACGGCCAGTTGTTAGTGTTAAGGCTTCCAGAACAATATTTACCCTCGTCTTTGAGTAAGTCCCAGTCTCTCTCACTTCTGGGATTCTGTGCCTGCCTTAGATAGATAGTTTCTTCTTGTTTACATCTGGTGGGGTGTGTTAGATCTGGCAGCGATTGCAAATGCTGAAACACGCTACTGCATCCAAAGTGTTTTATTTTCTGATGTTGAAACTTGAATATATGAAACTGTGGTTTGAGGACACTTTATTGGTGCTGTCAGCCATGAAGGTCATCACCCACAGCAATGACACCTTGCTAATGAAATTGTCATATTTTAACTAAAAACGTAAAGCTGCTTTAATTAATATTTTTTAACAATGGATCAAATTCCTATATGCAATATAAAGGTTGTTGCTAGTTGTGACAAACCCTCACAGAAGTTTGGGCAGAATTATCTTCAAACTCTACCTTTCCCCTTAGCTCAACAAGACTTTGTAGTGTCCTTTAACACATTGCTTTGGTTTTAAAAGGTGTCCAGCACAAAACAGCAGACTGGCAGAGTTAGTATCTAGCTAGTGACTATAGTGGAGTAGCTAAAGAGTCAGACATTCCCCCTTTAAGAGTTGATGGAGACCAAAACAGAGCTAAAAGAAAAGTGATTATTCAGGTGACCAGGGACTCGCACAACTCTAAATAATGCTAATGTTGCTTGTGTCTGCTGGATGTGTAAAAAAGCCACTTTTTCCTATGTTCTCCATGCCAATTTAATAAAGTGGGGGCAGTACAACTGTCAAGTATAATATCAATCATAACTTTATGATGTTCGTGTAAGACAACTTAAAGAAATACTCTAAAAGGAAACAAAAGAAGAAACTGTTTAACTTTGCATTCTTTTTTTTTTTTTTGTTGAAAACTTACTTCTACAAACCCACCAATGAACTACTGACTCAATCACAAGAGACGAATCAAATATGATATAGTGTTGAAAAGGAAGCCCTTTTAACCTCATCCAAAGGTATAA
Source organism: Scomber japonicus (assembly GCF_027409825.1). Taxonomy (NCBI): domain Eukaryota; kingdom Metazoa; phylum Chordata; class Actinopteri; order Scombriformes; family Scombridae; genus Scomber; species Scomber japonicus. The sequence goes on from NC_070585.1 coordinate 11,068,265, forward strand.
CTGCCAAACTCTATTAGCCATGTCTACATTATGGTATATTTGCCGGTTTTAAAAAGACCAAGATGCAGAATCTGCATTCAGAACGGTTCACCTCCCGAGACAACCATCTACTGAGCCAGGGCAAAGGCCATTCACACAGTGTACAGGGTGAATGTGTGCGTATGTATGTGTGTCTATAGAGGAACTACTGTGTGGATAAGAAGTTCTAGGTCCAGATACTGTTGAATTATGGAGTAAGCCCTTCCTAGATAGAATTAAGCATTCTTATGTGGTTTCACAAAACCATCAGAGTCCTCTGTTTTCACCTCTCTCCATTCCCACTTTGGCTTCTGTTCCTTGAAATTCTTCTTTGTGGTGACTCAGAGGGGAGTCCTGTGCTTTAACTTCAAAAAATTATCTTCTTTCTTTTTCTTTAACACTAGGCAGAAATCTACTTCCATTAATGGGTAACAACCCTTGTGATTGAGTGTCACATATAGTTTGTTGTTTGGGTAATACAAACCAGTTCAGGGTAGGACACAGTAATGATAAATGGAATTATAGTTAACAAAAATGCTATCACTGGCTGCAGAATAAAGGCCTTTCAGTAAATTCTCAATTTGAGGATCTAACACTGCCCTTGAATTGTTTAGGCACAACTGCGACGGGTGGAGGAATTAATTTCAGATATTACCAAACAGCGGGGTACACAGCTCCCCAGGCGCCACAGACAAAATCTTTCATCCCTACTAAAAAAAATTGAATGGGGATTTAAGGAGAACACAGATAATTCAATCTTTATCTGCGGCAAGCCACAATGAAATGTTAAGTTTCCATGGGATCCTCTTACCTCAAAGGAGGACTCTGGAATGAAAGGACAACACATCTGAAGCATCTCCCTCCTGCTCTCGAGCAAAAGAGTAAATGACTTGTGCAGACACACACTAACACACATACACATTCTCGCACAGACACACACACACAACATAAAAGGTGCTCATCAACATATCAAAGCTGTAGTGCCTGCTGTTCAACATGCTATATGCGAACCCAGTGGAAGCCAACAAGGCAACGCAGAGTCCTCCTCTGCAACTACACGCCTCCATATATATATATATATATATATATAATGCACTGACAGCTCCTGCAGATAGCAGACAGTTAAAGATCGAGATAACTCTCAGGTGTCAGGTATACACGCGTGCACACACAAACATGGGCGTGCTTGGCATTCTGCTCCATAACTAGCGAGCCAGCATCTTTTCTTGCTCACATTTACACCTGCGCAATGCGAGAGAGAAAGTTTGAGAGGATGAGAGAGAGCAAAGGAATGAGATGAACAACTCTGGCTTAGTGGATACCAAATAACAGCACACAGACACTTCTCCAGAGAAGCTCCACTGTAGCATTTAAGTTGTCACCATGCATCTAATCCACTAGTTTGGAGACTGTTACACTGAGTCAATATGCAATTTGAGGCAGGTTGGCAGAGAACATTGAATTGATTGATTCTGACCTTTTCATTGACAGTACCTGCTGTACACATTCTCCACAAAATAATGAAAAGTGTAGAAATCCACCTCTCTTTAGCTTCTGCCTCTTTTCTTCTCCCAAATAAGCGCCTGTTGTTAATCCCACTCATATGTCTGGCTGTAGGTCTGCTTTCTCTACTTTATCTCTAAGAGCAGTGGGAGACAGACTCAGGGGGGTGATACCAGTCGTATTGATTCGTGCAAACATACACACACAGACACACGCACATACACACATGTTCAGTAAAAGCACAGCTTGGCCATAATCCCTAAGATTCAACTCCATGTATCCCTCACCGCAACTACAAGCTAAATCATGATAAAAAACAAACACTCTTTCTCGTTATCAGCATACACACACGTTGACACGCAATATTATACTGTGTAATACTCTTATTTGGAGAGATACTGCTATTTTTAAGATGGACGAAATGCAACCATAAAAGTGATTTCAAATGCTGTCAACATCAGCAAGACAAAGACTGTATCGCAACACCTCAAGCTAGAGCGAATCAACACCTTCTTTGAGTGAGAAATGTAAGAGATCAATCACATTTCATGCTGATGCTACCTCTCATTGGTGCACTGAAGGGTTATAATACCCAGTCGGGAAGGTCACAATACAAAGAGACACAGCATTCTTCTTCCTTCAGATGTGTTGAGGAAAAAAAAGTCCCTTCAGAGAGGAAGTGAGGCGCTCTCATATCAATCCATCAGACTAAAGTCGCTTCACGCAAATTAGAAAAATGCCAATTTAAATGAAATTGTCTTGTCTCGGGCTGAGCTCGACTTGAAGAGGACGATCACATGAGGGTTTAAATAGAAATCTATTTTCTGGCCTGAAAATCAAACTGGCCATCATTCTGTCTTGACTCACCTCTCTCTTGGGGACTTGTCACATTTATAACATGTAGTCATTTTCTCAGCTGTCAAATCATGCTCTTACCAAGCTCTGTTCCCCAACCCAACCTGTCAACTTGTAATTCTAATCTGTTCAAATATCTGTGTGTACCCGCGTGCGTGTGTGTGTGTGTGTGTGTGTGTGTGTGTGTATCAAGCATTCGGTACAGTTTTTTAAAGGATGTCTTTGGAATTACAAGGAGATTTCATTTCTCTCCTATGTTATTCATTATTAATATATGTATGTGTGTGTGTTCTGTAAAGGTCCGGAGAGAGGTGGCATAGCAAAGTAGGTCATGACAGAGGTTAGTACTGCATTAGCGACTGTCACAGGCAGGACAGGAGAGAGCAGACACCAGGGCAGCCCTCTCCCTCTCACTCACAGTCTCACACATACACACACATACACACACACACACACACACAGCAGCATTTTCTGAAACTCTGCTGCGTTCTGTCATGGATCTGAGCCAGCAGGCCGTGACACACATGGAGGGCAGTGTCTGGAACAGGCGGACGTGTCCAGTCTGTCTTTTGTGTGTATGAGCGTGTTTGCATATGACAGGGGCGCTTGACCTGCCAGAATCCAAACTGTTTGCCCTTGCCAAAGATTCACATAAAAAAATAAAAAAAAAGTTCTCAACTTTCTTTTTTTTTTTTGACACTTTTTCGGACCAGAGTGATTTTTTAACGTCACTTGTTCAATATTCAAAGATTTGCTCCGTCTAAGCACAGATGTTTCTTGGTGGACTTCTTTGTATCAGTATCCAGTTCTAAGAGTTGACTTATGGAAATCTGTCTCATTACGTCTGCCTTCTTATGGTTCAAACACTCACATAAAAACATAGTGATCCAAGCTGTTACTGTTGTCTGCTGCGTCAGTCAATGATTTTTTTGTTTTTTGATGTTCTAAGTCTCTTCAGTTTGCATCCACAGAAAGTCGGGGATAATTATGGGAGTAAAAAGGCTCACTATCAGAGCAGATTAACAACATCTCACTAGGCTGAACTCCTCACTCCCTTTTATCTCCTCAAATGCAGTAGAAGAGAAGTTACGCAACTCCCACCTTAGGGACCCAGCCGACTTTCTGCCCAGCTTCTGTCTGTCTCTGCATGTCTAGGGCGTCTGCGAGTCCTCTCCTATTTGATGTGTGTGTTTGAAGCAGCCATGCGACCGGGGCAAGAGGGATGTGCCTGTTGTTCACAGCTCCTTCTGCTTTGCTCTTTTCCCTAAAGGAACAAGTTTCAAAGCATGGCAAAGTTGGACCTTTCCTGGTTCTACATTTAACACCTTCTCAAATCACAGTACCAAGGTGCCTTCCTCCCACCTTTGTCTTTTATCATTCCTGTAAAGACCCTATATTCATTAGCAAGCTTCTCCTACCGTCATTAAGCTAAAATGTCCCATTTGAAGGAAATGAACATCTGCCTCAGAGCAATTCTACAGTGCCCAGAAGCCACTTTAACACACATGGACACTAATGTGATGTGCTTTGTGTTACATATTAAAAGAATATCTTTGGGTTTGATAAAATGTTACACATCAAAAATACTATGAAGTTAAAAGATTTTTTACTGTCTACTCGATAGAAAGCGCTTTCATTCTCCTTGTGGAAAATAAATGAACCACAAGTTGAACTTTGGGTTAATTAGTCTCAGTTCTGGGATAAAATTTGCACATGAAATATATCTGGCTTATTTCTGCCTTAAATTACTACACATAGGATATAATGAGGATTGAATCAGTGGTCAAAACTATACAAAAAATAAATGCATTTATATCCTTTTATTCAAATGATTTATACCACCATATTTCTACTATATGTGGGGTTTTCAGACTTGAATGCCTCCCTGTGCTCAACATAGGTAAACATCATTCATCATATTTTCAGAGAGTTAAAAAAAAGACATCTTGAGCTCTTTTGAACTGAAAAAGCAAACAGAAAAAAAATAAAATAAAATGAAATAAAATATTTGAGTGAACAGTGATGCTTCTGAATGAAAGCTGACAGACATGACTGGCAGACACAGACCATCATCCAGAAATACTAGTACTGATTGAAGCTTGACAGACCGTATGTAGGGTCCTGCTTGATGTTTCAGAAATGTTCATTTTGCATTTAACTTCATATTTCTAATGTTTAAACTGATTACATACTCTTCTTAGTGAGTGGCCAGAATGTAGCTTTCACAGAGTATATGCACTGTTTTTTGCCACAGTATGAAACACCCCAGAATTTCAAATCTATCCATCAGAGAAACACGCCTATGCCTGCAAGCTTGGGTAAGCCTTCAATGAAAAATAAATAAAGATACAACAAACAACGAAAGTTCCAGTCAGAGAGACCTAGAGTATATATATATATGTTTGTAATAAATCAAAAGTTGCCCTGCCCATGAGCGTCACAGTACAAAGAGCAGAAAACACAGAAGCATGCAAGTAGAAATCTGCATAATTATACACAGTACACCAAAAATAAATGTAACAAATTAATTAATAACATCTCTCTCATACTCAAATGTACTTTTTTTTTCAAGGTGAGCATGCAGCTGGTGAATACATTGGAATTCAAGGTAGCAGAGACAGCTAAAGGAGAATGTGACACATTTATAGAAGCGACATTATTCCTACTCAGCTGGGACATTTCAGCCCATAATCACGAACATGCACCTGTATTACCTTCAGCTAAAAACTGGTGAACTGACCCCTGACAGCCACTGAAAGATGGAATATCTGTTATTGCTCCTTACACAATGAATGGGCTCCCTTATTGGCCTCAATCTTTGGCGCAGCCGCAAACTTTACGTGCCAGTGATATCACAAATTCACAGATTCTTAGTTGTAGTTGAGAGTGGTGCCAGTTCACACATATTTAATAGTATGCCCAGGGAAACAGCAATGGTGTGAATTCTGCAAATTACTGTCATTCTCTGTTCTTGTGAATGACAGCCGTGATCTGTGCACATGAGGTATGTCTCTAACCAGGAAATGTTCTTTCATCTGGTTAAGGGTTATATTTTATGATGATGATGATGATGATTTTTAAATTTTTATTCTGTTGACAACAATCCCCAGTGTTATTTTTGATCAACCACAAAACATAAAAGCCTTCATTTCACTTTAATTGTCATTCTTATGAAGGTACATAACAACAAAATACTGTTTCACAAGTTAAAACGCTTTAAAAAGGGGAACAGTGCAATGATTAACGTTAAAAGAGCCGATGCTCGCAGAGGCTGCCGCAAGCGTCGGTGCTTCTGGTTCTGGTGACCCAGCGTTGGTCGCGCCGCCATGTTGGACTCCATGTTAATCAAAGGAAAAAATTAAAGGTGCCTCAGAATCACTGACTCTAACCTGTTAAGTGTATATTAATATGCTGATTCAGGACTGATATTGTCCACTAAGCCAGTCTCCTGCATCTTGACTATTTTAAAAAGCAGGTGCTCTATTACATGGCATCACACGAATAACCTAGTGTCAATTATAAATATTAAAAAGTTTAATTACAGTTAACCACAGTGGCAAAGACATGATGGTACAGAGCTGTGCTGCTTCCTTGGGACCTAACAATTGAGTCATCATTTGATATAAAATTACACATTGTGTCACCTCTCATCTAAATTTGGCCCACTCTGATAGGCACTTTGAAATGATAAAGAACAGCTGCTGCTTGACATGAGATAAGAAAAAAGCTATGCAAGAAAAATACTTTAAAAAAAACAAAAACACAGTGGCTTTGTATGATCAATAGGACTTTTCAGGGGCGCTAAAGCTAACCAGTCAGTATTGACAACAACATGGCAGGTTATGATACAGTGCATCATTAAACAAAACCCTCAGAACAGAGCAAATGTGTACACTCACTTATGCACAGATTACCATCACATGCACTCAGTGCATCCAATTAACGGTTAACTTTGCATTTAATTGGAAGAATGGCTGTCTTAGACATGATGTTTGACTTAATGTACAGTATATATATGCAAAGATTACAATTATACTGCATGTTAAAATGAAAAGGCATTTCTAATTTGCAATGACTGTTACTGATATGTCAGTCAGACACACAAATGATCCTCATGAGTTATTAAAGTCTGCATTAAATGACACTCTTACTTCTTTGATTTGATGTATTTCCAGTTGAAACAGGATTTTGGGATGGGACACAGTGCAGTGAGGGATCATAGATAGAGTCTAGAGATATCAGTGTTTGAGAGTAACACAATTTTATTTTAAAGGATGGACACAGAGGATGTTTAAAGATTTATTAAAGTTTTATTGGTTGAAGTTTTAATGTATGCCTTCTAGTGCAGGATGATATTCACTTTTACAAGGAGTACGCAAGAAGTCATGCGAGGTGATTTCACTGGGACTTTAATCTTGCACACAGCTCCATCTTTAACACACCACTAGTGGTCACTAACAAGCCTGCAAGTCCTCTAATCTACACTATGTGATCAGAACATGACATATGGTGTTTATCTGTCAGCTTGTGAACCGTGCCAGTCAGGCCATCACGCAGCAGGGACTGAACTGGGTATCGCTCCGGGTGACTGCCTTCTGAACTTTATCTAAACTCTGCTGTTAGTCCACACTCAGTAAATGACTTAGTAAGAGCTGATCAACATGCTTACAGGTCACAGAGTTAATGAGAGGACCTTAGCATTTTCCGCTGAGGCTGACAAAGGCCAGGTGGAGGTGAGGCATTATAAAGGGGAAAGGTAGCCAGGTGAAGAAGTTCTCTGTACCGGTGTAGTCCTTATAGGCCTGGGCCCTTCTCATACCTAACTACCAGCTGCTCTGCTGCACTGAGGCCTCAGACACAGGTAAGCAACGTTCTCTGCATTCCCTGATGATTTCAACTTTTAAAATGTATGTGTATTATTATAGAGCGCAAAACATCACATCAGCATAAATTAATAAATGTAGAAATACATAAATATCTTATTAAAACTTTATGTACAGAAATGTAGAAAAGAATTAAGACATTGATTTAGTCATGTACTTTTGTCATGTCATTACCAAGATGTATTTATTCATTATTTATTTCTTACATTATTCATTTTTGGATTTTTATTTATTTATTTCTGCTTTCATTTATACATTATTTATGTATTTCTTTATTCGTATGTAATTTTTTGTGCTCTATATATAATAACCAGGATGAAAGAAAACAGTAACACAGGAAGGATCTATAATTCAACCAATCTACTGTGCCAAGGGGCGTGGCAGACAGCCAACGGGGATAAAGGAGTAGCAGGCCAAATAGAGCGCTCTGCCAATGTTGTAATGCCTGGCACAGGTGTGTTGTTAAAGACCCTGTTAAAATGATTCATTTTCAATCCAATAATCTGTAGTACACTATAAGATGTCCACAAAAAGGTCTATATAGCTTTTAAATGACTGCTAAATATGTTTTTCACCTTGAAACAGCAGCTGGACTTCTAACCCAGGAAACGATCAATCTCAACTGGGATCTAGCTAACATTTATAACAATTCTTTAATCTTGGACACATCATTTCTACTCTTGAGCGTTCGTGCTGCTAAACTGGACAGCAGGCTGACCTGACTGTATCCATGATGATTTTGAGACTCAGGCATTCTCCTAGTTTGTTATGGACGGTGAAGCAAAATTAAGCTCACCTGAGGATAAAGGAAAAGCAAACGGAGTCAAAATGAAATCAATTTTCAATTTATTTCAATAGGGTTTGTGCAGCAGTAACATTAAACAGAACCTTGGATAGCTGATCCCCAGAATGTTTATTATTTTATGAAATGTCCAAATCAATAAGACAACTTACAGTTTTTGTGGTCAATTTTCTCTTTAAACTATCCAATTATTTCAGGATTTCAGAATTTTGAAGTGTTATTATCACATTGCCCCAGCCAAAAAACAGCTTGAAGACCACCCAGGTCATCAAGATGTGATTTTTTTTATTTTTTTCACTAATCTTTGACTTTGTCTGCTGAGGCTTACGTTAGTTTGTAAGATTTAAAGATTTAAGTCAGAATTCACCCAATGACTTTTCCACAGACCTTGTTTCATTGCGGCTTTTTTATCCTGGCCTTTGATTTCCAATGAAAAAAATGAATTATTCAGTTTTCTACTAACTTCAAAGCCCTTATTTTGAGTTGGGGTTTTGCTGCGTGCCTCAGTGTTGTCTCTATGCTATTATACTCTCAAAGCCTGGAGCTTTCTGGTAGAATTTCACAAAATATATCTAATTTTCTTTTTCTTTTAAGAAAGTGGTCCTCTACTGCCTTACTGTCATCAAGAAAGGTCTGATCAAATTTGAGCTTCACTTCATCCTCTAGCTTTCAACCGTCTGACCCACAGGTATTAAGTATTGATAGGTGGTTTCAGTGCTAACATTTACCTAAGATATTCAAGAGGATTATATCAGGTGTGTGAGCTATATGTAACCTTTTCTTTGCTCTATCCAGGTCTCCATTCTATGGCCGGGGTACCATGGGCAGTGTCGATGCTGTTACTGCTGGTGCTTTGCTCTCCAGGGGTCGCCTCTGCCCCCGCCCAGCACCTGTGCGGTTCCCACCTAGTGGATGCCCTGTACTTCGTGTGCGGAGAGCGAGGCTTTTTCTACAGTCCGAACCGACCCCAGAAACGGGATCTGGAGCACCTGCTCGGTAAGGCCGCATAAGGTCTGCAACAGTTTTGACTTCTTCTATTTGACTTGTGTAAAATAACTTCTAATTGTTCCCTTGATGGTGGGAGTTCAGTAAGGAACAGCATGACATTGTCCTGAAACCCCTGGCTTTGTGTCTTTCACCCACCATGTTCAAAGTTCAAACTCAGCCTAATGAGAATGCCAATTTGAATACTAGCTTGAGGAAAAATGTTTAGGGACAACATGCTGGAAACTTTACTGAACTAAATCTATGTGTTTGACCAAACCATCATTAGTGTGCAAAGCCTCTCTCCATCCTCTTTTGAATTTCGGGATGTGGCCGGGCTTTTGGTCTCTTATCGTTGCTTTCAACATCTACAATGTGACAAATCCAATAATCACCAATCTTGTGAAATCCCCAAATTCCTCATTACACTACTCACAAAAGACATTATTTGGATCTTCTGCCTCAAACATTCTATTGATGTTTTGAAGTCAACTTTAAAAAAAAAAAAAAAAAGGTATAAGCCATGATATGCCTCTCTTGGAGCGACATCATATGTCCTCTTGAAGTAGGGACTAACAAGACTAAATGGATTGGAGAGATCAGATTAGCTAGCCATTAAGTCTCCCTTAAAGTGTGAACAATGTAAATGCTCTTTTGGGGAACTGGAGGTGTGCACAGTGCCAGGAGTTCACAGAGGGCTAAGCTAAAACCTTCTCCATTTCAAAGGGTTCCTGTCTAAAAGGGCCAAAGAGGAGCGGCAGTTGTGGAGGGCTCTTTCTGGCCATGATGAGCCGAAGGTGAAGAGAGGCATCGTGGAGCAGTGCTGCCATAAGCCGTGCAGTATTTACCACCTGGAGGGCTACTGTGACTGACTCGCCACTCCTACACCAACACCACTCATAGCTTGTAAAAAGGTCTGGAAGTCCATTTCTGATCAAATACTTGCTGGCTATGTCTTATCAACTGAAGGAAATAAAGCTTCCTTGCCCATAACCCAAGGCTCCGGTCTGCAAAGATGTGAATGTGTGTTCTTTGTAGCTAGTAAACAGTGTAGAAGAAACATGGGGTGTATAATAGCCTTTTTTTCCCTGTGCTCTAACCTGTGGCTACAATCCTAGAGTGCTCTCTACTGGCTGAAGACAGATATGGCCAGTGAGATCCAAGCAACAAAAGCTTTGCACTCATTTTTTACACCGAAAATGGAAATACATAAATCTCAGCAATAATTTTGTAAGACAACAGTATTAAACTTTATTTACAAAAGGTTTATAAAGAGCCAACCCACATGAAATGGTTACTGGTTTTGCTACCCTAAGTATTCCTATGGAAGTAACAAAAAAAGTTCCAAAAAACATTAAACAGTTAAATGTATGTCACATGTTATGCTGACTTTACTCTGGTTATCTGTTATGTGAATATTTTAGACTGGCATTCATTCTATATCCTAATTATTTTTCATACTCTTTCTATACAAACACTCTTTTTTAAAATCGACTCGACAAATACTCTATATGTGACAATTTGACAAGCAGTAAGAAATCAAGATGTAGATGCAGTTCTTACATGTATGAATGATAAATTACTGATAAAGAATTTAAAAATACAAACAGTGATAATTAGTTCAAATAAAGAATAAAAAAATCAAAGTAAAAGGCTAAATCATTGCTTACAAGGATAGATGAGTACTCAAAGAAGACCAAACCACAGAAATGAAATTAGCCCGCTAGTTGTCAGTTCTTGTGTAATAGCTCCATTACTGAGTATGGTTTCCTGACAAAAGAAACAAAGAATTAGGCTTTGATATTGCAGCAATTACATAAGGTGAGAAAAAAAAAAAAAAAAAAAAACTCAACTGTCTCTCCATTTACAAGTTTAGAATGAACGATGGAGTGTGGTGTCAGGTTAGTGCTCACCTTCTTTAAGAGGTGCAGTTGTCTCACTTTGCCTGTTCTCCTTGTCGTGTTGGAAAGCTTTGCTGGGATCAAACCTGCGGTGAGGAATACCGGGGAGCTTTGACTTCAGCTGCTCCAGATCACTCTTCTGCCGGCTCACCTGGGTGCGAAGCTTAGTCACCTCCTACACACACAGCCAGGAAAAAAACGGGGTGAATTACAAGCTCTTATGTATGAGACAACGCAGTGCAAGGTCTAAAAACTGCTGCCTGGCATACAGCGCTGCTTTCCTGTTTTACCTGTTTCAGCGAGATGTTCTCATCTTTCAGCTTTATGACATGTTTGATTTTCTGCTTCTGGTTCTGGTGACCCAGCAGACTAGCGTAAGCGTTGGCCAACTTGTTTAACTCCTCCTGGTTTGCTCCATTTTCATTGAGTAGAGCACCTCGTTCTGCAGCAAACGCATTAAGCTGTTCCTGTAGACACAACAAACAGACTTAATCTAACTTTAACCTGCATTAATACATTTTGTCACTTGGGGGCAGCATAACTGACCATAAATACAATACTGACATATTAGCACTATGAAGTTGGCAAAAGGTTGTCCACATACACATTAAGCATTAACCAGCAACATGCATGTACCCGTTAATCAACTACTTTATCTGCTGTTGGGTGCTGGGCAGGTGGCACAGTGGGTTTTAAGAGATTTTTCATTTAGGTAAAAAGTTTGACATCATTTAAACCTGAAATTTGAACATTTCCTAAAGTATTGATTGATGGTTTTAATGTTTAAAATACACAAAAAAAACACCCTCTCTGAGACGTTAAAGGATAAATCTCACATTGGATGCAAAATTTGGTATAGTGATTAATTGTAAATAAATGCTTGAGCCAAGTCAAAAAAGACCCACACCATACAATGAGGGGTCAGAATATTAACAGTATGTAAGAGTTAATGAAAGCCTACAGAAAGACTGTATTGTATTTTTTAACTGATGTGAAAATTACTAACCTGGAAGGGTCTGACTTTAGCAAACAGCTCCTCATATTGTCTCTTCCAGTGTTCTGTCTCTGAACTTGGGGAGCTTGGAACAAAATAAAGATTAGTTAAAAAATGCAACATGTATGTAAATACTTTTTTTTTTTTTAAATAGGTAAATTTTTGCCCACCTCTTCTCCTGTGCTTCAGTTATTTGTCTTTGGAGTTCTTGTTGTTGCTCCTCCATCTCCCACTGCAGTGTCACCTTTTCTTGAGTCAGTAACTCCATCTGCTTCTGCAGAGCTCGTGTGTCTCGTCTTTGTTCTTCCAGCTCACACTGCAGCGCCTGCGTCTTCTCCTCCGCAAGGTCTAATTGGGCTTGAAAGTTTGCACCTCCATGCTCGACTTCATCCAGGCGAGACTGAAGCTGATTTCTGTCTTGCTCGGCCATGTAGAGTTGATTTTCGAGTGCAAGCCTCGACTGGTCTTTGAGTTCTACTTGAGATAGAAGACTCTTCCTTTCCTTGTCTACCCTCTCGAGCTCAGTCTGTAGAGTGAGCACCTCTGACCTGACCTGCTGGTGGTCTTTCCTTTCAACCTCCAATGCTCCCCTTACCTCCTGGAGGGTTGTCTGAAATTGAACTTTCTCTTCTTTTTCTTGTAGGAGTAGTTCCTTTATTTCTTCTTTTTCGTGGCTGACCTCCTCAAGCAGTTTCTGGGCTTTTTCCCTCTCGTTTTGGAGCTCAGTAGCTCGCTGGCCTCCCTGTTCCTTTATTTGCTCCAGTGCCTCTTCCTTTTCTTTTGTCTGCAGCTGTAGCTCCTGCTGTAGCTGACTGATCAGGGCAGTGTGGCTCATCTCTGTGGCCTTCATCACCTCATCTTTTTGTGCAAGGCAAGTCTGCACCTCTAGCAACAGTCTATCAAAAAAAGAAGCATTAAAAAAAGGAGGAAAAGTGGCATCTATTTTATAAGACTGAATGTGAGTTTAAAGCATACCTTGCATTCTCCTCCCTGGATTTCTGTTGGTGCTCCTGGTGCTCCTCTAACCCCTTCCTCATTCCCTTGATCTCCTCCTCCTTCTGTCGAATCACTTTGTCCATCTCCTCCTTCATCTGCTGGGTAACTCTCTCCACCTCCGCTTCCAGGTTTTTCTGTCTTTCCGCTGCTCCCCTCAGAGCCTCTTTGGTGCTGAAAGGAAAGACACGCGGTCTTTGAAGTTAACACATTCACAAAAACTTTAAGCCTAACATGAACTGAACTGACGTGCCAGGAATACTGACACTACAGGGCTCACCTCTCCAGCTCTTTGACAGTGTCTGCCATTTTGCTCAGTGAGTCTGCGTGTGCGTCTTGTAGTTTTCTCATAGCAGCCAAATGTTCTTCTTTCACAGCAGAGACATCATTGCTCTTACTAAAAATGACAACAGAATTGATGACTGTTAAAGCAGGTATTTTGATTTTGTTACTGTTGACACCACTCACATCTGTACACTAAATATGTAACTTCAGTTACCCGCCACAGCAAAAAGACTAGAAACAGCTAACCTGACCAAACCTCCAGCTCACTCATGATGTGATGTTATATCTCGTTAGTTCAATCCACACAAATATTTAAAAGAGTAAAAATGTAAAACCACAATGTTTGGTTTTACATTTCGGTTTCCATATTGAATAAACAAATTAGATATAAAGTGTTAATTAGTGAGCTGTAGAGGAGCTGGTAGGCACATTTTGTTATGTTCAGAATGGATCCTTGCATCTGAAAACAACTTTTTTTTTTTTTTTTTTTTACTAAATGTAAACTATTTTCTTTGAAACAGCACATTTTTGAAAAGAACATGCTTTCTAATTCTAGCAGCCTCTATTTTTTAAAATACAGGTTGTGTAAAACATGATCACAAAATCTGAAGCTCTTTCTTTGATGGTGAATTGCACAATAGAGCAATTCTTCAACATATACAGCCTTTTCATGAAATGTGATTATGTGTGGCTGTTTCTGAAGTTATTTTCTTGTTGAAGTTGAAAAATCTTTTTTTAAAGCAAGGCTTTTGTTGTTGTTTGCCGAGTGTTCCACTCCTCAACGTTACCTTCCATCTGCCTCCACTCTCAGCCTGTCTAATAAAAGCAAAAAAGCTGGTTTTTATGTGTGACCTAGTTCCCCTTATAGTCCAGACTGGAAGAAGTGATGTGACTTCTGAAACTTGAAACGGTTCACAAATAGAAATATTGTGACCCACTGACTGTGTCAAACCTGTGATGGATTGACAACCTGTCAATTATTTTTCTCCACTTTATGCTCAGTGCATGATGGGAGAGGCTCTGAGCTGTCTGCAAGTCAGGCAAGAAAAAACGGATGCAGGTGTTGTTCTGCAAGTGCAACGAGCATGAACGTCTATCAAGATGCAGTTTGAAAGTCATACTAACATACCAGCTGAAAATGCAAGCTTTTTAGTTCTTCTATCTTTACATTGTCCTTTCTACCATAATTCCCTCCCAGTATATTTTGGTCTTCGGTTGCTCACCTGTCTAAATGTGCTCTGGCATCACTTAGCTGTCTCTCCAGCAGGCTGTTTTCCTCCTGAAGCCTCTGAGTCTCCTGACTCATCTCCGCCACTTCCTGCTTACTCTGCTCCTGTTCTTCTAAAATAGCCAGTTCTCCAAGCACCTCCTCCATCTCCTCTTTCAGCTGTCTAAATTGTTCATCAGACTCCTCCCTCTCCTGGTTCAGCAGCACAGACAGGGAGTCTACAAGTGCCTGTAGAATTGTAGAAATAGAGAAACAAGAGAGCTACAGGTCAGACGGCTGTCACTGCACTGAATTTTGGTAGACATAAAATGATTGTGCACCACGTGAAACAAAAAATGTTCGCGTGACCTTTTCTTTTGTTAGTTCCTCAGTAAGAGTGGTATTTTCTTTCTGGAGCTGAATCTGTCTCTTTTTCTCATCTCTTTGTGCCTCTCTTAGTGAGTGGAGCTCTGTCTTTAACTCCTCCACTCTCCTCAGCCCCTGCTCCTGAGTCTTGCCTAAAACCAAACAAAAATACATTAATCACAAATGTCTAATTATTTTTGCAATTTAATTTATGTTGTTAAAAGGATGTAGGTGAACATACTTCTTTCCTCCTCAGAAAACAGACACCTCTGTTCAAGATGTGCTACTCTCTCATCCAGCTCCTTCTCCGTCCTCCTGAGCACCTCCCGTAGTCGAGTAAGCTCTGCCTCTTGCTGATGAACTGTTGTATGAGAGTCTTGAACCTCCTCGTTGGCCATTTTTATCTGCGCCTCCAAATCACTCAATGACTTGTGTGAAGATGTAAGCTCCAGCTCTTGGTTCTCCAACTGCTTCTCCACTTCCAGTAAAGCTTCCTTTGAAGCCTGAAGCTCATGCTGGTATTTCAGTGCCTCCTCTTCTTTTTGTCTCAGCACATCTTGGGTGGTTTCAAGCCCAGTAGTGCATTGCTCTAGTTCAATCTCTAGTTGCCTGCACAGAATTAACAAATTAGTGTCATGCTTTATAGTTGAGATCTAACTTTAATGTTAACTATTAGGGATGTGCTTACTTTATTTTCTCCAATTGAGAGCCTGCAACAGTGTTCTCATGTGTCTTCTCTTGGAGCTTCAAGCGGAGATCCTATTAATGCAGAAATTGGTCAAGCATGTCTTTCACAAATTATGATTTGAAAGATGGAAAAAAAGTGTCACGTTTGAGGGTCTACCTGGATCTGGTCATTGGCAGTGTCCAGGTATCCCTGCAAGACTCTGACTTCTTCCCTCAGTTCTTGTATCAAACCTGGAATATAAACGCATAATTCTAGATGGCAGCATAAAATTAGGAGGTTCTTTCAGGTGTCTAAGCTAGAGATGTTGAAAATATGTATTTATTAGCAGTTATGGGTCAACTGCACTCACCATGCAACCTAGCATTCTCATTCTCCAACTCTTCATTCTGGGTTTTTGTGACTTGATGGATGTCCTCTGTAAAAAAAAAAAAGGTAAGAACCACAGTGATGCCCTGATTATCCTGTCTAACACATGGCCAGACACATTAGTCTCATCTGTTGATGCTTAATCTTACCCAAGTCTTTATTTCTTTCCTTTAGAGCCTTAACGGTATCCCTGGCAGCACGGAGATCTGTTTCTAGTACCTTCAGTTTGCCTTCGGTGTTTACCTGCAGAACGCTTAATTCCTGGACACAAACACACAAAATGTATAAGTACATTCTGCTGCAGATGAAAATGTGCTCATAACATGTTTCATTGTGTTAAAAGCAATGACACATTTCACTGAATAATGTTGTGATGAAGGGAGTGAATGCACACAAGTCACACCTTGTTTTTACTATCCAAATTGGTCCTTGACTCCATTAGTTCCATTGTGAGGGAATTTATCCTCTTCTTTGTTTTGTCAGCAGAAACCTAAGATAAACATGCACTCAGTTACACTGTTCATGCAGCACTGCTAAGAAACAAAAAAAAATGTAACCAGGTGTAATCAAGACAGATGTCTAAATACAATCAAGCATAAAGATGAGCATTAAAACCAAATAGACCTTATTCTTTAAGAACTCATTGACTTTCTTGAGCTCAGCTCGTTCCCTCTCAAGGGTGGTAGCATTGGCAGCGAGGCCTGTCTTCTCTCTGACTGCAGCCAGCAACTTAGCCTCCACTTTTTTTAGTTCCTCTCCAAGGACCTGCAAGCGATGGTCCTGCTCCCCTCGCTGCTGAACGAGGGACCGGATCTGTACGTAAACAAAGCTATGGTTAAGACTTTATCTCTCGCTCTCTCACTCACTCACTCACTCACTCACACACACTCACACACACACATATATATATATACAATGACTGTGAAAACATATTGGCTTACCAGTTGTTCACAGTTATAATTGAATGACACAAGTCGCTGACTGCAGAGAAATAACATTTTTGATGTTACACTTGAGCACAAATGTATACCTCACTCTCCAAGAGCTTCCGCTGCTTTGTTTCAATGGTCATGCCATTCTTCTCTTTCTTTGTACTTGAGCCCTCAACCTGTGTTTTCACAAGACATAAAGGGGGACAGCTACATAACAGAAGTAGTTGTAACACGAGCAGATCTGTTACTGGAGCCGTCTTAATGACATAACTATGTCAAGTGAAAATTGACAACTTACAAGACCATCAACTGACATTGTCCTGCGGAAAGGTGACATAGGCACACCCCTGGAGGGCGATGGAGGTGGCATAGGGGCCGCAGCACCTGGAGACACAGGTAAAGAAAATAAGTGTATTAAAAAAAGTTAGGTGTAATGTTGAATTTTAAATATGTATACATGCATATGCTTAATAAATTCACCAACCTGCTTTAATAGGTCTGAACCGATCAGATTTGTCGAAGGACGCAGCTCCCTTCAACTCACCGGGTTTAATCTCATAGAGGCCGGGTGGAGGGGCACAACCTTCAGTTAAAAGCACAACGTTAAGTAGATTATCAACCAAGCGTTCAGCACTAATGCTACTTCTTTGTCAGTTATCTATCTTACTTATGTTAGCCAGTTCGTTTCCACTAAGTCCCATTAGGTTTAATAGTAAGAAATGAATAACAGCATATATTGTGCGTCAGTAAACACAAGCTAACGTACGTTACCGTTGAATAAATATCTTCCAACTAGTCACTCGCTTCTTATCTGTACTTACCAACATTCTCGTTGAACCGCTTCAAAGGAGCTCTCGAAAAAGACATTTCCGAACCAGTGACTTTTACTGTTAAAATTCAGCCGTAAATACTAAGCTGCAGTGCAGCTGCCTTGTTTGACAAACAGACGACTCACCGCTGAAATTTCAAATCTACGTCATACGTAATTACGTACGTATGGCCAATAAGCGCCCAGTTCTGGATGACGTTGTAATGCGTATATTTATTAGTTATTTCTTATATACAGTCTATGGTTATTATCGGTTATTATATATTTATACAACCACCAACCATAATTGCTACTTAGTCTTATGGCAGAACTCTGAGTTTAACTACGCGTTCATTCTTTAAACACGCAATGCTTTCTATGTTTCTGCAAGATGTAGAATTTTCATCAAACGATAATTACACAAACCTTTCTGAGTTGAAATGTACGGAAAATAACAATAGATCAGGAATAGAAACTAATCTTTTTTTCTTCTTTAGATTCATTGTTATGTTGTTGATAAGGATTTAACATGACATGAACATATCCAAGCCTACATGAAAGAACCCCACAATCATATATGCTTGTGCCATTGAACATGGCACTGGTGTCCTCAGTGTCAGCTGTGGACCTGTATCCAAGTGTTGATGAGACAACAAACCTACTAATTAAGGCATCTACTACATTCAACATCATGAATATAATTTCAATTTTTTTCAGTTAAACATTTTTTATTTCATGGAAATACAACATAATTTCAAATCCTTTGCAGGACGATTGTTGTACATTTTATATTCTTTTCTCCATTTTTTGTACTTCAAAACATGGTCACTTGTACAACAATATCATAAACAAAGCCTCATGTCACAAATGGAGCCATTGATGACAATAAATTACACTTGCCATGCTTAGGTTTCGAGATGATACATTGGTACCTTCATTTTTACTAGATTAACCTTTAAATGAACAATAAGTTGGAGTTGAATAAATATGATAAAAAGACACTAGAATTACAAAAGAAAGTTTGTTCATTCAAAACAGAGCAGAAAAAGACCACAGGGCTGTTTGAGGAGGGTTACTGCTTAATAAGTCATTTGTTTTCCTTCATATGAAAAAAATAGGGACAATTTTGCATATTTTGATAACACTGCTAAATCTAAAGCAAAAGTCCAACAATAGTAAATACTGACTATACTTAGGAAACTGCCCTTTAATTATAACTGACACTTTAGTCATGATTTTTTTCCTTTATGTGCAGAGTATTTCATAGGTCTGCCAGACCAACATCATCCATTCACACTCAAAACAGGTTAATCTAGTACAGCACTGTCTTCATACAACCTAAAAGGTATTTTTTAAATCTTGTTTCTTTTATATTTTTTGTCGTGTTTTTTTTCTTTTCAACTCTGAAAAAAGCAAACACATTTACCCAAATGAAGAACATGTGTCTTTTCCAAATTGTAAATAATATCACTGTATTCATGTACAGAATATAAAAATCTTTCCAACAGACAAAAAGAGAGAGAAAAAAAAAAACTGTTGATGAGGTTTCCAGTCAGCAGAAGAGGCAAGTATACCAAGGATGTGTAAATTAAAATATTAATAATTAAAAACAAGAACAATTACAACACTCAACACTTCACTTAGTTCAACAGTGAAATTTACAGTGGAACTGGTACCCAATAAAAATGCATCAGGAGGAGGAAAGAAAACCGGATGTGTGTGTGTGTGTGTATGTGTGTTGTGGGGAGGTAAATAAAAGCAAATCAAAACAGCAATGTACCATCATTCCTTTGAAAGCAAGCGGTCGTAGAAGAAGTGAGGAAGTAATGAAGACATACTCAAATGTGTGTATCGTGAACATTGGCAGACCAGATTATTACACAAATGAGTGAAGAGATATAAATGTATCACGATAAACAGGTTCAAGCCATAGTAGAGGACTGGTGTCCAATGCTAGTACGGTTAGTAGCTGTAATAGCACTTAGAGCACCAAGTTATGCAACCTAAAAAATTAGTTATTTATTGTTTCATTATTTAGGGATTCAGTATTTCATTTAATTTCTTTGTTAGATTTTGTCACAGCATTTGATTGCAGGCGTTCATGCCTCTGACTAGCTGTGTCTCCAAATAGGGCTTCAGTTTATAGGATCGAGACAATCTTTTGGCCTTGTATCAGTAATCCAATCCACAGGTGTGCAGTTGAAGGAGTAAGAGAAGGCATGCATGAGTCTGGGTATGAGCCACACAGATAGTCAAATAAAAAGAAAAAGGTGTGAATATACAATTCCACCTCTGGTCTGGTCCACTCTGCTTCAACAATTCAAAGACAGATAAAGGAATAGTTTGAGAGGATTTGTCTTTAGATTCTTATACCAACTGAGGAGCCATCATAGTAATCTTTACCTCTATAAGACCAGCAAGAGGCCAGAATTAGTATCACAGCTATGGGGAATGTGTGTGTGTTTGTGTGTGTGTGTGCACTATATGTGAAGGGTCTTTTTCAACAGGTGGTAGCCAGGGATTGGTGTATAGGAGGCTGGAAACAGCGAACATGCTCCACGGTGGAACTGTCCGTCTCCACGGCCTTCATGTACTTGTTGAGGATGGCAAAGATCTCGTTGTTGAGGATCTGGTACTTCCTAATGCGGTCAGCCATCTTTTTCAGGGGCTGTCAAGAAGACAATGAATAAAGGGTGTATTTTAATCACATGACTTCAGAGAAAACAAGTAATGTAATATCTGTGTTTGTGCTTGTAAGTGAATGTAGAAGATTTAGTCTACCCACCACATTTTTGATGATCTCGTCTTTGCCATCCTGTCTTTGGACTTTGAGCAGGTGGTAGCAGAAGTCAAAAAGGTCGAAACGACGCTGCTGTCCCAGCAGCACAATGATGGCACAGCCAGCCCAGTTCAGCCCGTCACCAAAGCACTGCCTAGAGGGCAAAGCACACACAAGAGAGTTAAGTTTCTATTGAAGTGAGGTACGAGATTACGCATGATTAATGGTGCACAGTAACTTGTGTAATTCTGTTTTAGCAGTTGATTATTTATAACTCTACATTTAAAAAAAAAGTTTTCTCTCGCTTTCCTGGTGGTGTAGAGCCATGTAATGATGAGTGGCAGCACGATATGACTACTTATAGTCTTATGATGATTACATACTCCACTCTGCTGTTACTTACTCTGCTGTGAACTCGTGTGTGCCCACAGGGATGCAGTAGACAAACTGCATGGCGCTCCACAGGCGGTGGAACTCCATACACTCATCAACATGCATCACACCGTTGGTGGGCGGAGGTCCGCGCCACACACCGTCCTGCAGGAAACTGCGGATGCGCGTCAGGATGACCTCAAACATGGAAAGGCCGCAGCACAGACGCTCTTTGGTCAGCAGGTCCCCCTCACGGGCAATGGCAATTTGCTGGCAAGTAGATGGGAAAATATACATGAGCATTAAAACAGTGAGAAACTACTGGTGTTTTGTTTATTGTTAAACATAAATCATCCATAATAATATAAATGATAATAATTATAATAATAAAACAATAATACATACATACAATACAATATAACAAACCTGTGACAAACTAACACACTACATTTTATTGTCTTTAAACTCACCTGTGGGGTTCCCAACCTCTCAATTAGAGGCACAAGGTGGAGAGGGGCGTACTTTGCTTCCAGCCTTTTCATCCTCACCTCCAGACGCTCTCCCTCTGTACATCACATAATCATGCACATGAACATACTGTACAAAATTAACACATTCAATGGAGGAATTACTCACCCAAATTTCTCTAATTCTCAACTGTGAGAACATTTTTTTACCCATCTGCTTGTTATTGTTTCAGACCCCTTTTTTTATACCTTTGATGTAGACTCTGGGCAGAATGTTCTGGAAGGGGGCGGCATGGAGCAGGTCACACACTTCCTCCTGTGACTAATATTCAAGCACAACACAAGATCAGGTTATTTTGCGAATCCCCTACTTTGCTTTATGGACATCCTGACAGAGCATGCAGTTAGCCATGAGGTGATGTTGATCTGAAGAGCTAGTCCAATACTTCTGGCTGTATTCTTTAATTTAGACTATCAATTAGGTGTTGACAGAATTGTTCTACAACTAAGAGCTAATAAGAAAACTGAGAGTTGCTCCATAGTAAATATTGACTCTGATGGATTAGTTAACACTATCTCTAGCTTATGCAGAGAAGGAGATAAGATGATTAAATGAATGAGTGTGTGCATATGATGAGGCTATGTTTATCAAGCCATAATGACTAATATTAGGTAGATTATAAATGTAATCTGGTTTAGCAGCAAAAGGTCAAATATACAACCGTCTTAATACTTTCATCCTTCCGGTTATAATATCAGCATGTTAGTGGCATGTTGGCTATGTGAAGTTGAGACAACTCTTAGTGTGTAGCGTATGGAGTGATGTTGTTTCCATAGCGATTGTTAGTCAAGAAAACAAGCAACAGATAAAACTACAAATGCAAAGAGGGTGTCGGATGAGAAACGGGGACCATGCAATAGTGAAAACAAGACAAAAACACACACACACACACACACACACACACACACATCTACAGAACGTCCAAACCAACATATGCACAAACAGTCTTCACACACACACACACACACACACACACACACACACACACACACACACACATACACACACACAGGTCAGTGCAGTCAGACAGATATGGTAGAGAGAGTGAGAGCTGAGAAGTGTTATGTAGACAGGCATTACAAAGACCCAGCACCAGAAGAGCGTATGGAGTCAGAAATACAGAGCTGGGCACAAGACCGTACCAACAACCAATCAGAAATGTACTGTCACCTCTTCTTTGGAAGGTAAGGACATTAAGATTCTTTAACACAGAAGCCAAATGTATCTTCTTCTTTTCTGCACTTAATGAAAAGTGTCAATTTTTATTTAATTTTTTCAAATGTGATTTTATTTTTTATTTTTTTTTACAAAGAATTCATTCTTCCATGGCTGATTGGAGGTGAAACTGTGTGTGCCACACTAACATGGAAGCATAGGAAACAGAAACACAGCAGCCCAAAGCGACAAAAGAGAAAGAAAGCGAGAAAGAGAGAGAGAGAGAGAGAAAAAAACATTCAGTCTCTGTGCTACTTTGATACCAATGAACAAGACCTAATTCCTTACCACCTGTGGTAGTTGCCAGCGTGTAATGAAAAATAGAGTTGTGTTTCAGAAAAAAAACATTAAAGATCAAACACACTAGGGCACTTTGACTGGGGGCCTGACAGTTTCTGCCTGTGCTGTTTGATTTAAGAAGTGAAACAACTTAAACTGGGCAGAAACCTTCAGGCTCCTAGGTTATTGGTCACCCACACAAAAAAAACTCAAACATGACAATCAACACAACTAGGCAGTAGCAGTCCCGTTGACTGAGCGTGCTCCGGGATCGGAGGAGAAAGTGATCGTGTAGAGCAGCAGAATAAGGGGAGACAACTCATGTGGCAAGAAGGTATAGAAATATACACAAGCTATCAAAACAACAGAGAAGAGGGAGATAGGGGCAGGGGCAGGGGTATAATAATATAACCACTTGATTGTAAATGGATACAAGCAGAGGAAATGTCTTACCAGAGCTTGCTCGATGAGCAGGCAGAAGAGGATAGCGTTTCCCACCTCCCTTAAACTCTGGAAGACATCTGTCTTCAGCTCTGCATACTCAATGATATCCTTGAGCTGATGGTGGAAGAACTCCAGGATACCTTAAGTGAAGGAAATGTCAAAATGCAGCCGTGAATATCACTGTATTCCACATTTAAATAACACACTGCCACTTTTATTCTTAGATAAAGTGATTAAACACCCTTTAATTCCAACAGCCACACGTACAGCCAAACACTGCCGTAAGAGCCTACTAAATACCTCATTATGTCATTGACAATCTATTGCCACCAGGATGAATCAGGATGATGTCATGTGTGGCTGCCATGACCCACATTTGGTCAGATCATCAGGCCCTCACAGCAGAGGACGGGAGGATCATTAACCGCTGATAGTAAGATCACAGGCAGTAAGCCAGGTACAGAACTCGAAGTACAGAACATCAGTAATCTACAGATTACTAAGCCCTTCTCATAAGGATATCCCATCTGACTGGTCTCTAATCTGCACACTCAGCCCCTGCCAAAGTGCCTTGAGGCAGGTCAGGGAGTACAAAAAGATGCAACGTGAGTAAGTAAAAAAGGAAAGCATCTTTTATTCTTTATAGGCACACTTTTATATGCCTGATATTTTAAAGCTGTTTTTCAGGGTTCATTTTATTGAACTACTCTATAAAAGTCTACTATATCTGTTTTCCTAGTCTACTATATCCCCACCTTGGTATTCATTGCAGCAGAGGTACCATTTCTCTCACTGAGCCCCCAACTGGCTCATTTACACCCCCTCCTAACTGTTTTACAGCACGGGCTGTTTGATACTTGTTGATGTGGCAGTTTGTATGTTGTCAGCACTTTCTTCTGCTGCTGCATGCTGCAAATATTTTTACTGCTGCTCCAAGTTATAGCTAAATCTTTACCCAGTAATGTGCAAAATCAAGACCCTGACGGCACCCAGAGAGGTAGCCTGTGCAGGAAACACTACATAAGTGAGTAAGGAGGAGGAGGGTGGTGGTATAAAATGAGAATGGTATTCTGTGCTATGTAGTTGAATTTATTGATTTTTTATTTTAAATATTTATCTATTTTTTTAAAGACCTAACTGTGTGTTACCATTTATCTGATTCAGGATCCAAATTTGTGAATGCATTTATGTATGTGTATGTATGTAAGGATGTAAGTATTATGCACTTTCGACCCCTCCTCCCCCTTTCCCTGTATGTGATGTGAATCAATCCATTTAGTATAAATGTAGCAATATAACATTTTATTTTATTTTAGTACCTGTACTTTTTGCTTTTTGTACTATTTCTGTGTTTGTGTGAATAGTCTACTGGTTTATATTGTACTATCAAAACTACAGTAAAAGAAAAGAAAAGGAATGGATAAAAGGTTGTAAAATGATAATTGTGTCCTCCCTCTATACTTTTCTTTTTTATTCCTATTCTTCTAATGTTTTGCTGTTGATTTTGTTGAATGTGATAATAACTCAAATATAAATAAATAAAAAAGTTTAAAAGAGAAGAAAGATTTTTTTCCAGTATAATGTATATTTCAATCATTTAACTAATATTCCCAAAGCTAATTTAGTATGCAGTAGAGCACAAAGGTTAAAACACTCACAATCATAAATCATCTACTGATCTCCAACTATGACCCCATTTCTTTTTTAAACAAGTAGTTGGGACTAAATAGAATCATTCAGAAGTGACCAGTGGACAGTTTGTTTTTCATAATAAGTTGAAATGTAGCTCACATTTTATAATCTGTCAATATCCCTGTCAGTAAAACATTAATTGTCATTTTAAATACTTTCATATTTTGTTTAACACTAAAATCACATCCAGTCAACATGTTTCAGTAAGTAAGAAGTGTTCTATACAAATGCATGAGAATGATAAATTGTTTTACCATTACAGAGTTCTACTTTAATTGCATGAAATTCAGTTGCAGTAAAAATGTTAAAAATATAACCGCACAGGCACTTGATTCACTGTTACCGTGGGGACTGAGAGCTCACCTGGGGAGCCGTACTCATGGCGCGGTAGGCGGCAGATTTTGGGCATGACTTCTATCAGTGTTTTAACATACTGCAGTATGGTGCCCTGTAACTGGAAAGTGACAAGGGAAATAAATAGAACACACAGCAGGCAGGAAGAAGAGGGAGCACAAAGATGAAACAAAAAATGTAACTATAGCACATTGAGAAGAGGGAACATTTTCAAAAGATAAATACCAGACTCTTGACAATCTTGAGCAGCTCCTCCATCACTACAGCAATGCCCTGGTAACCAAGGAGACGACAGATGGTCTTGAAGTGAGGTGGACCGACAAAGTTTCTGTAGGAGCTGTATATGTGGGAGTAGGCGATGTTCAGAGGCTGGGAACAGAGGAGTAGTGACAGTGTTAATATGTAACAGCAGGAGTTATTCCCAAATACTGATATTATGTAGCTTAAAATCTCTTATATAAAAAACAAGTACTTGATTGTACTATACCTTGGACCCATACAGGTAGTAAGGCTGCACATTGGCTGGCTTGTCTCTTTGAGGCTCCTGGGTGAAAGGAATGGCTGTACGTACAAAGCTGAGAGAGAAAGAGAAAAAAAATTAAAAACCGCAACAACAGCAACAAATAAATAGGCTATGAAAAAGTATCTTTCCAAACAAACATCGACAAACTAACCGGTTTGTGGACCCGTTGTAGCAGTAGTTGGGGAGGAAATCAAAGTTGAGCTCCCAGAAGACATGGAGCGTGATTCTTCCATAGGGAGCCGAAACGTTGTGATTGGCTTCGCGGAACATGGCGTCAAAGCTGTCCAGTGTCATGTGCTTGGACAGGAGCCGGTGGGTGAGTCTGTTGATCTCCAGCAGCCACTCTAACTCCTGTCCGGAAGACACACAGAAGAAGTGTGTTTATTTGAACACAGAGTTGGTTGGAGGGTGTGAGGCAGAAACTCAGCTTCATTAGTGCATCATCATATTGGAGGTGTGAACTTACCACTATAGAGGTGAGGTCCTCACTCTCAAAGCGGCTGATGGCGTGGTCCAGAGACTTGTACATGGCTGCAGAGATCCTCTGGGTGATCAGACGGTTCAGGTCAATAGAGCGACCTAGAAGCTGCAAGACAGAGGAGGAGCAGTTAAGAAATACAATAAAACAAAATGATGTCTCAGTCTGTAGTGTTACATATGAGACATAGACCAAAAATAATGAAACCTAGATGAAATCAAACTGCCATTTTTGCTTAAAGTGCTTTCATTTTTCCAGTACCTGTACATGTCTCTGTTTGAGCAGTGTCTCGTAGCGGTTTGATGGAGGGTATGGAATGATCACGCCATAGTTTTTACACTCTGCTCTGAAGCGCTTATCTAGGAGGACACTGTGGAAAACAGGGCATGTGATTTAGAAGATGTATATGCCAATAACTGCAAACATAGCAGAAAGACATAACAGAAAGTCACTTCTCCTACCTTCCAGCCATTGCTTTGTAGTAGGCAAATATCTGATCTGCTAGCTTGTAGACAAACTGATCAAAGCAGAGGTTTACCTGCAAACACAGAGCGCATGTTATGGTACAAAACTGGTACTGTTATGGAGAAACACAGGTAAAATCAGTGCAATGGCCATTAGACATTACCTCAGCCTCGATCTCATCATAGAGGAACTGTTTCTTGAACTTGGTGAGAGCGTAGTAGCCACTGTCATTGTACAAGTCCAGAGGATACAGCACATACCTGTAGGAGGGAGATCAGCATCACAATACTGTCGGATTGCTCAAGGCACATACACAATCTGGCTTGTCAAAGGAAGTGTGTCTCACTCCATCATGGAGGGCTCTTTGGTCTCCAGGATGTGGTCGGTGAGTATCCAGGGCATGGACATCTCGATGGGGAACTGGATTCTGCGACCCATGGTCAGCTCCAGGAAGAACTCTCTAAACCACAGCTGGGACAGGTCACAGCACTGCTGCAGGGCCTCTGGACAGGGGAATGAATCAGAAAAGGACAAAGTTAGAAGGAAGGAAATACATATCTACAGAGGTATTTATCAAGAGTATGTCCAACTGTCTGTTGTTATGGCAACCAGTCTTTAAGGGTCATTCAGGTTTTTTTTATCATGTTGTTTTGTTGATCTATACAGAAAGGTTCTCCTCACCGCTGAAGTTGAGCAGGTGTGTGAAGAAGAAGGATTGTTTGTGGAAGTCTTCTATGGCCACCACTATGGGTCCATCCAGACTGCTGCGTAGGGTCTTCTTAGAGCCACTCTTGTCTGCTATCAATGACTCCAGCATGGTGCGCACCATGTACAGCTGCAGGGAGAACGCAAAGGTAAGACGATGAAGAGGGAAAACCTTTTATTCCTTTGAGCAGATCTTGGAGGGAAGACATAAGCACATACCCAATGTGATGAAAAATTGTTGATAATTGTGCCACTACGTTATGAAACACGGCTGTATTTTTTTTAATCATATTTTGCATGTAGCATGGAGATTGAATTAGCACTGTTTTAGGAATAAAACACTTTCTCAAAAGGCCTCCAAATATATCAAAAATAAATACCAAAAGCAGAGAGTTCAGAGAGAAACTACTTATCACCTAACTGTTTGATTGATTCTGTTATATTTGAATCTAATCTTTCTCTAATCTGCCCTGGTGTCTACATGATCTACTGGAACTAGGGGAATTGTACATAGTTACATCATCTTTTACCCACTCTGCTCTCACAATCCATGTCAAATGATAAGTATTATTTGACACAGTATTTGCACTTCTTGTAAATGCATACTAATTTATATAACCACAGGGGAGCATCTGAATTGGAGCTACTTTATTATGAGTTGCAAATCAATGAAAATTTGTCTTTGACACGGTCCACACAGGCACACATAAAGTAAGACATTTTAAGTGTGTAGAACATTATTGTATATTATTTTTAAAAATCGGTAATAAAGCAAGTGTCCTACCTGTGTGCTGGAGGGCCCTACAGCTCTGCGGGGCACCTTGATATCAAAACCACCTTTAGGGTCCTTCTCCCCCCTCAGACAAGGGTCATTTGGAGGTTCTCTTGCCCCCTCCCAGTCACAGACGGTCTTTCGAATGGCCTGGAGAACACTACAGAAAAAGAATAAAGGGATCGTACAGTAGATCTACGCAAGAGAATATCCCACAGTCAAATTGAATGTACTTTTGATTGGATGGTGCAAATGTGTCTAACCTAATGAGGACGTTCTTCTTCTTGCGTACAGCCTGGCGCAGAGGCTCCCTAAGGGTCATCTGGGCGAAGTCTTGCAGCGCTGCGTAGATGGTATTCCTGATGGCCTGGTTAAACACTGACTCCATTCGGCCCATCAGAACCTACATAGTAGATTGCACAGCACCATCGTCAACAGTATAGTTATGAGGACTGTATGCATAATTTTCCATGTTTGATATCATTTCTATATCTCCGTCGATCAACATTTGTAGTGCTAGTCATTTCAACACCTGTCAGGATCACCAGTGTTTTACCTGCAGCCCTTTGATCATGGCAATGACCTCCACCAGGGCAAACTTCTCCTCACTGGTGTAATTGTAACGCGTGGCCCGTTCATACTCCTCCGCTGTGCCTGGACAGTCCTTGTTACAGAATTTATCTGTAGGATGTACCAGCTTCCATGAGTACTGAAAGAGACAAAAGAAAGAGCTATAAATAAATCAAGCCTACAAAATTCAATGGCGAAAACCACACACTTTCCATACCTCTCTGAACCCATGCTTATTGACTCGCCGCACAAACGTTTTCCCCTTCGCCACAAACACAAACGCAAATCAATCCCCTCGCTTTTACTCACAACTTCCATGACGTGCGTGCTCCACTTGGACAACAGCTGCAGACCCCTCAGCGCCAGGTCAAAAAGCTCTCTGTACTCCTCGTCTGACTTCTGGCTGTCCAGGCCCGAGCCCGTCACCACCTCGCTGTTGCTGTAGCGTGCCAGCTCAGAGATGAAACGGATGTGGTCCTCCCTGATCTGCACCATCTGCTCACATAGGTTGTATTGCGGTGAGATGCTGCTCTGGGTGCACGTCCACCTGCACATAAGAGTGGAGAAGATGGATGGTTAGGGGGCGCATGGGAGCAGATGGTGTGGTGGATGAGAACTACAAGTGGAGAGCAAATATTGGCTTGTCAACGTTCTCTTACTTGGACTTATTTTCTTCATAGTGAGCGCTTGTCTCAATGTAGCGTGACAACTCAATCTGCATGTCTCCAAATAGTGGTACCACTTGAAGCTAAAAAACACAGGGAAAAAAAGCCTCAGCTCTTCTGGTCATGTAAACAAAACCAACTCTGAATGAAAGAGACGCTGCAAAAGAAAAGGCCTTACTTTGAAGAACTTGTCAATCTTGCTCAGGTTGATCCTCTTTTTGGCATCTAGTTTGTAGATATTACTCACGTTCCCATCCATCAGGTACAGACCAAACCCCATCACCTGACACACACACACACACACACAGATTTTTTCAGCAAGAAAAAACAAAAGCTTGGTGTTTGACAACTTACTGCTACAGGTTAGGCAGCAGGTACAAATGTCACATGTGTGTACCTTAAGCAGCATGTGCTTCTCGCTGGGTGTCAAATACATCTTGTTTTCGTAATAGTCGACACAGATGTTTACGATGTCTGCCAAAAGTTCCTCGTACCCAGGAATCACCTCCAACTGTTGGTGCAGGCACTACACGGACACAGAGAGGAGAAAACAGGTCACCTTCAGCTAAACAGTAATTCATTTACAGACAAAGGCCAGAAAGGTCTGAGCCTGCATTAGTAGAGCAATACTGCATGATATAAACTCCTTGTCTTTACACCTCATACGGTTAAGACAGTGTCAAATGAGCACACAAACCTGAGTGATCCTGTTGTGGTTGGCTAAAAACATGGAGAGATTCTGGGACTCCTGGATGGACTGAGGGTCGGCCATCTTCCTCAAGAACTGAGCTGCCCTGGAAACAGACGAGGAGAGAAATTATAACTTGGCTCTTTGGGGAAAAAAATCCAAACAACACAGATTGGATTTATTTAGGGTACACTACCTTTTATAGGCAGAGTGATCATTTTTGACACTACACTTCATGTTCTTCAGTTCATCCAGTACAGCAAACATGTTGATGAATTTGCCCAGAGTGAGCAGATAGGCCTCAGACACAAAGTCTTTCCTTCTCTCTGCGTGGCACAGACGCTTCACTTCACTGCAGAATCGTTCGATAGCTTTTCGCTAGAAATGACAAAGAGATCAAAATGATCTTTGACACACAATGCATTTGTATAACAAGTATAAAAAGCCACATTCAGATATTGTCTAAGCCTCTTGACTTGGATGGATGAAACAGGGGTGGAGACCTCCTGTCAAGAGCCCTTTACAGATGCAGTCTACACACCCACTCCATCATTTATGAGTGCTGTGGTTCAACCGGTCATAAATTATAAAGCAGACGTCTTACCTGGAAGTACATGAATTTCATGAGCTTGGTCACTTCAGGTTCTAACACCTCAACAGTTTTCTCATAGATCTCCACTCTGTTGGGCTGTTCGTTGCATTTCACCTAGAAAACACAAGAGGGTGCCATCACATAGCTTGAATTTGCAGCAATGGCACATCAGTGTTGGGGAGTAACTAGTTACATGTAATAGCATTACGTAAGTTAATTACAAAATAAATGCATCTGTAATCCGTTACAGTTACTGAGAAAAAAATGTGTCATTAAATTACAGTTACTGTTGACAATGTTGATGATTATAAAAATGAGGTTATATCTGAAGTCAGACCTTTAAGATTTTGCTCAGGAGTAGGGTTTTTCCCTCCTTTTTTGATATTTAACATGTTACAATTAAGTTACAGTACTTTGAATGAGTAAATAGTTACATTACTTATTACATTTTAAATATTACATTTCAAATAGGGTAACTAGTAATCTGTAACCTATTACATTTCCAAAATAACCTCCCCGACCCTGTGCAACAGTACAGTTTGGTTGTATGCACAGACAGAAATGTATTTATGTTTTGATGCAAGCTATTTGTCTCTCTTAATATACATTTCCTTCCTGTTTGTAGGCTACACACCAATACAATGACTAGATTTAGATCTTGAATGTTTCTAAACCAGTGTGATTTCTGATTCATGTGAAGTAGTTAAGACAAATCAATTCTGAGTGGCATGTTTTGTGGCGTCACAGCTTGCAGTCACGTGGTTCATGACGTTTCCCTTTGTATTCGTTCCCTAACAGCGTGCCAAGTTATGAGGAACTTGTGGACTGAAAGTGACAGTTTAAAGGGTTGAACTTAACAGTCTAAAGACAATGTGAGAACTCTGAAAAGTCAAGCCTTTTTATTTTATGGAGACATTAAGGTTATGATTGGTTGATGAGTATATCCTGTATTTATCATAGAATCTAAGTTTGCTAAACAAAGATAGGATGGAAAGCAAAATTCAACAAGGGGACGCAATAAAAAGAAAGAACGCATTTCATTAAGTGTAAGCGTATGTTTGTGTGTTACCTGGGGAATGGCTCTGGAGCAGCTTCTCCAGGTGTAAAGCATCACAGCATACTCATGTCCTTCCTCCAGCATCTCATTCTACACAAAGGGAATAAATACATATACATACATACATAATTCATTATTAATAGACAGTTATAGGCAATTTCTTCAACTGACTAAAGGCTTGGGTGTATGCATATATGTATGTGAATGTTTCCACTCCATTTAAGTGAATATGGAGCACCAAAACAGACAAAATAAAGTAAAAAATTATCAAAAAAGATCAAATCTGTAAATATTATTTTTGGTTAAATAATAAAATTGGTGGTAAAGGAAAAATATATATATTCTGTTATATTTCTGACATGTCTGATAACCATTTAGTACACTTTTCTACACAGTTTCAGGGCTTAGCACAGGCATTAGATAATACAAAATATACCAGACATTTCAGATGAGTAACATATTCCAAAATAAATGGGGCTTGATAAATATTATATATATATTCCAGCAGGGGAACATTTCTTCCATTCAGAAGTAGGTGAGACAGATTTCTCCATCGCACCAGCTCTGGAAGAGTGTCCTCAAATAGGCTGGCTTCAACCTCAATGGGACTTCCTGATTAAATAAGGTTAAATAAAGTACCACTTCCCCTATTTGCCAGTCAAATCACACTCTCCATTCATTCACCACGAGGGAAAAGAGGTTTAGTGGTACATTGCTTGCCTGAATCACCAGTGTGTGAGTGTGTGTATACTACCGTAAGCCTAGCCAAATTCTAACAAAGGACCCAAAAGATTATCAATTCACCAAAAACAAGGCTATCTTTAAGTGTGTGAGGCCGCTTCCCACAGTTGTCTTTGTGTTCATTGGAAGAGGAAGAGTAACTAATACAAATTAGCCAAAAAAAAAAAACAACATACATCCAAACATAAAAATCAGTATCATGGAATGTGTGGTTTGAAACTGGAACATAGGTCTCACCATGCTGGAGTGGACTGTAGCTTGCTCTATATAACGGGCTATACCAGTCACAAACGCATTCCTGTCTTCAAAATTGGTGTCAAAATTGGCCTGCAGAAAGAGAGAGAGAGGAGTGAAAGGGGTACATTGAAAATGCGTGAATAACTGGGGATAATGGTGGATGGTGGTGACAGTGTGTGTGAGTGTGTACCTGGTACATAATAGAGGAGGGAGGGGGTTCGATGCATGGCTGCTGGTCTGGGAGGGGCAGTTCCTCCAGCAGGTCCACATTGGACAGGGCATCCTCCAGGGTCACGTGGGTCGTCATGGTAACAAAGCCTCACTCACACTGCACCACAGTCTGACAGAAAGGGACAGCAAGAATATGTGATGAGGAGGCAGAAGAAGCTCCATCACAAAAATTCATAAGGTGCATGGCAGAACTGGATATGCTTTAGACGAGGGGTACGAGGGGTGGAAAGACTGTGATTTGTATATATAATTGTGATTTGTTCCAAAAAAATATTTAAGTATATATCCTGACTGAAATGAGTCCGATATATCATCTGAATACCAGAAGTTGAAGAGTGTGTTAAAAGCGAGCAGGCAGAGACGCTGAAAGGCTTATCTAACAGTTATCTATGAATGGCTACAATATATAAAAGATAGCTAAAAAATGGTTAGACCAGGCAGCTAAAAGTAATGGATGAAATAAGAGCAATTGAAAAAGTTTAAGTAGGTACCCAGATGAATAAGATAGCTAAGAGTAATGGATAAACAGCCAAAATATATGGTTAAAGTAATGGGTCAATTTGTTTAAATAGTTAGCTAAAAGTAACGGATAAAATGTTAAAAGAGATAGCTAAAAGTAACAAGCAAATTGTGTAAAGAGTTAGCCTAAAGTAACAGATAAAATGTTAAAAGAGATAGCTAAAAGTAACAAGCAAATTGTGTAAGTAGTTAGCTAAAAGTATAAATGGTAAAAAAGTTAGCTTAAAGTAATATCAGTTTATAAAAAGCTAACAGATAAAACAAAACAGATAAGTAGTTTTTTTTTTTGTTGCTAAAAGTAGCATATCCAGTTTGCTAACAGTAGCATAAACAGTTTGCTAAAAGTAACAAACTATTAAAATAGTTGGTTAAAAGTAACAGGCTGCTGAAAAAAAGTTTTCTAATATTAACAACAGTAGTTGGCTAAAATGGGAACAGATAAAATAGTTGAAAGAAACATGGTTGCTGAGGTTATCTTAAAAGATACAGAAGTAGATGTAATGAATGAGAAAGATGACATTGCAATTCAAATACCTGTTTTATTTAGATAATGCAACAGTGTTGCGTTATACAGAGAAGCAAATAGTTACACCAGATATTGTCTTGACATTTCTCGAAAATTTCATTTCTTCTTTTTAAGATCCCGCCTGGGGCTTTGCGGTGCTGCATATCTTTTTGTTCACCCTGCACCTGTATCCTCTCCTCTCTTCAATATCAGACTAACGTTCAGGAAAAGTAAAGGGCAGGGGCCCCTCGCTGTTTCCTTTTCCCCTTTTTTTTTTTTTACTAGAAGTGTACTTGAATTGTGTAATTCTTGAAATACCAAGACCTAGAAATCTCATTGATCTGAAAGTTAAGGAACACTCTGAAAGTGAATGACATTTGACAAACACTAAATGCAAAAGGAGTGGAAACATTGGCACAACATCTGATGAGGAAAAAACGTTGTCTTTTATTTTGAACTAAAAATATTGAGTGGTATAAATGAACACACCTTAGACATGCAGCCAATAAAAACCCTACTATCTATAAATATGTTAATACAAATGCTCTGTATGTACGTCACTCATTCTCTATATAAAACACCAGCCCAGCCAAAGCAGTGTATATATGTGCCCACCCATATATCTTGTGGCTCTCAGAAATGTGTGTTTTACGTCTGACCTGGCAGACAGGCTGACAGGGCCAATAATCAGCTTAATATTCACAGCCAGAGAGAGCACACTGAGCTGCCGAGGCCAGAGGCCAAACACAGAGGAGAAAAGAGGTAGATAAAACTAAACGTGGTGGTCTCTCTTCTCCTTGCCAAAAGTAGACCGAATGCTTCCAGTGAATCATGCTGTGAAATTGTTATTGGTCACATGATTTTGTGTAACATTAATTAAGTCATTTTACCAATCATATTGTCAAACAGGTTTTAATTTGCACATTTGTGAAATGAGGTACTTCCAAACATAATGCTCCCACACTTCACCCACAGTCAACACATCTAAATGCCAGCATCAAATCTCATCATGTACCTTCAATTTATGATTACGTTATCTCCATTGGGGTTTTTTTTACCTGATATCTTAATCTGACATAAATATTAGTGCTAATCTTGACCAAGCATAAAAATGTTTAATTGATCACTATTACATCTAGGGGGAGGGCACTCAGCAGAGAGCAGATCTCCCAACAGGTATGTCTAGCATCATGTTTAGTCTCAGTTTTCTTTAAGATGCATAGAATAGTGTGAAAGTAGCATAAGCAATCGTCCTCCTTGCCTAACTGTATGAACTTAAGAAAGTAACAGTAAATAGAATGATTAGTCCAAACTTCTCTATTTAAACCTTGTTATTTTTGTAAAACATTTTGTTGTTACACACCATACAAAATGAAATCCATCCCTAGAAGAGTTGAATCTCACCCAGCTCCCTCACATTTACAGATGGCTGAAAAGCTAACAAATATGGGAATGTATTCTACTTATATCATGCCTAAGCTTAGTGATCATAAAATATGAGGTTAGAACTAATCTGCAGATACTCCAGTTCAAGACAAGACCAAACTTTTCTATGGTTGTCTGTTTTTGAGCCACAGACTTGTTTTTAGCCAAACCAGCTAGTTACAAGCAGTGAGAAGGCAGCAGTTAATACATGTTTTAAAAATAAGCCTTTCAACAATTGTAACTCACTGCAACCACGATAAGTCCTTGAGCATACATATTGTTAATATGCACAAAAAATATTAGACATATGGATGCAATCAAACATAAGATCTCCTCCAGGCTTACACCTGGGCATCACAGCCATGACAACAAAGTCTGCTTGCAGCCAAAAATGAACGACGTCAATTACAACACATCATAAATACAATGAGACGTACACATTGTTGTTGCTGTGACATGGGCAGGCGCATTAGCATGATCTTAAAGTGTAAAAGGAGATGGGTGGAGTTTCCTGTTACATGGTGTGATGGAGGTTATAGCTGCATGAAGTAAAGCACCAGACTCGAGGCCCAAATCAACAGAATGGCTGAGTCATCAAACGAACACTAATGACAGTTGGGTGTGTGCAGTCATTCAACCAGATACACTGATGGTATTCAAGAAAGGTATCTTGTCTGCAGTGTGACATCAATGTTATTCTTTTTTACCCACCACTATCTGTATCATTGTCATTTTGAAATCTATTTTAAGATACTGTGGTTGATGATGGGGGGGGGGGGCAATATCTTTCATGTACCACTGATACACTGAAGACTATAGTATTTTGACTTCTGACTAATAGTCTATGGAATAATGAAGATAAATAAATGATGCTGCTATATAATAATAAGTATGAAATGAACATTTACGATAAACTGCAGATTTGTAATAACACTGGTGTATAGTGATGAAGACTTACAAATTAAAGTTCTTCTCTGCTGCCCTTCATGTGTGAGTAAAAGATATTTGTTGCCTTGAAGACAATGTGCTGCACTGTTGCAACTTTACAACCTGTTTTCACACACACTCGGACTCTTTGAAGGCTTGGTTGAACGCAATGGTTATTTTTAACTGTTCAGCTTATAGAGAATGAAACATGCAGTTTACTTCAAGGGGGGGGGGGGGGGGGGGGGGGGGTTTGTCAAGCAGACAAACATGCTCAGTGCTACTAAACTCCCATCTGTGCTTGGGAATACAGGCACAGTCTGAATCCCGGGTTGGCTGAATAAACTTTCCCACCCTATACCAGACTCTGCTCAACAGTTGGTGGGTCTGTGTTTGTGTGTGTGTGTGTGTGTGTGTGTGTGTGTATTGTGCATCTTTACATAGCAAAGGGCCCCTTCATTCCCTTCTGGACACT
Organism: Scomber japonicus; assembly: GCF_027409825.1. NCBI lineage: Eukaryota > Metazoa > Chordata > Actinopteri > Scombriformes > Scombridae > Scomber > Scomber japonicus. The sequence goes on from NC_070585.1 coordinate 11,105,085, forward strand.
TAGTAACCTAGCTATAAGCCCTGTATCACATCGGAACGACAACGTGAGACTGCACAAGACAGAGCTGCGGTATCATTAATGATGTGCATATAGCAAAATGCCCTGTGGCACAATCTGACATTATGACTGAAGCTACAATACATCAAGATCATGGGTCACATCTCATGACAGCACTAAACCATAGAGGTAGTATGCACGGGTGGGTTGAGGAAGTGTTCCAAATATCACGACAAAAAAAGAAGAACAGAAATGGAGTAACTGGAGTAACAGTCATCAAAAAAGAGTGGCAAATATAGCTAAAAGCAGCACTGAAACATTTAGACAGATAATGTAGAAGACAATCCTTTATGTGTTTCTAGGCATTCGAGTACTTGCCTGAGAGAAAGACACAATGAGTGAGAGAGAAAGAGAAAGTGTGTCAAGTGAGTCCAGGCTCACACCACACTATGGGATCTCCCCCCAAGGCTAGCTTTGTAACACATATCCATCCCTCTCTCACAATGAGATACGGTCCGATCGGCGTGGAAGACAAGAAACTTTGGCGCATTTAGACAAGCACACACACACATGACCCTTTAACAACACGTTTGCTGACATTCAACACGCTGCTAGTTAAATGTCTGTTCCAGCAGCGTACGTGCAGTCTAACACTGTGTCATCACGGCACAGGACGCTAGCCGGCTGAGGTATTTGACGGGCTGATTGTCATTTCAGAGACCAAAACTGCTGTCGTCTCATGATCCCCCATGATGTCATGCTCTCCTTTTAGACCAACAACAATGGGCATTACATGAATATGCAATGTGGAGAGAAAAAAAAAAGAACACATGCCTGCCTGGCTCACATAACTAAGCTTTACAGGTAAAGGGGAAGGGTGGAGGTTAGAGTGTAAACAAAGCCTAAATGAACATCAGCAGACTTTTTATTTGCTAGATATTACATCTAATCTAAATTCTTGTCTATATTTGTGGCATTTATGGTAGTAAGTACAATCAAACTGATGAGACTTGAACGGAAATGTCTTGGTTTTGACAATATCATTGTTTTTTTTGTTTGCCATACAGTCATTTGTCTTCGATGTCATTCTGTCTTTGTCTCTCAATGTGGTCAACAGCAACATAACCACCAACGGTTAATGGCTACTCATGATCACGTTGCAGGGAACAGCTATAACAATGATCAGAGTATGGTGTAATGTATGAATACAAGTCACAATGACACAGTTGCCAAAAGGCATATTTAAAGCAGATTTTACATCTCAAGATCACATTACAGTTAAATGTCACCCTGATGATGTCACCAGGGTTGCATTGACTTGAGCTTGGGGGCTAAACATTTTAACAGAAATCCTATGTTACAGTTGGTTTTGTTTGTATGGATTTTTTTTTTTTTTTTAAAGTTGGCATTTAGGAGGCTTGATGAAACATGCTATCCAGCTGCATAACAGGAAATGTAGGATATAACTTATAACTCTACATGCCAGATGCTTTGTTACTTTGTTGCACAGAACCATCAGAGAAACAACCCCTGGAAACTGTTTGTCAAAGGGCAAACACTAAAAAAAAAAAAAAAAAAAAACTTGACAGGTGATTGGATCAATCATCTGTCTATCACCACGTTACCTTGCAAGGCAGCTAGATTTGCAACCCTGATACAAGTGCACAACCATGAAGCATGACAAGATGGATTCTCGTGCGATCTCGTGATGTGATGTCACAAATCCAGCTGCCTCACAAGGTAATATAACATTATGGGAGGTACAACACTTAATTAGTGGAGTAGCCCTTTAAGAAATATTACCAGGACTGAAACTGGTGATTATTTCTATTATCAATGAATCTGAGGATTTAGTTTGAATAATAAATGAGATGTAACAGCCCAGTATAGTGTCTTTAAATTGCTTGTTTCATCCAAAAACAGTCTAAAAGGAGCAAATCTTCACAATTGAGAAGCTGGGACTAGTGACTCTTCATTTTAAATCCTAGTAGCATTACTTTTCCTACATGTCAACTCAATCAATCCACTTAACTTTTGACAGCAAACGATACACTGATTGCCTGAGAGTCACATCAGTAATCTCTTATCGATATATCTAAAATCTTACATATATGTGTGTGGTGACTTTTCATTTCGTACAGGTCAGGGTTGCAGCAGTAGCAGCAGCAGCAGCCTATCATTACATCACTGCTTGTGGTGAGGTTGCTGGCACACACATTCACAAGTAGCTTAAGTGAGTCTGCAACAGTGCCAGACAGATGTCTACTCACACACAGACAGGATGGACAGATGATGATCACAAAACCTGAGCTAAAGGGTAGATACGAGGGGGTTCAAAAGGAGAGTTCAGCTTCAGCATAATATCCACGCAGCAGTGTTTAGACATGCAGCGTGAAACGGAAGTAGATGAACCTGTCGTGTGTGCATCAGTAACAGGCCTACGTGTGTGTGTGTGTGTGTGTGTGTGTGTGGCTCTGATCGCTGTGAAAACCTTACATGTCTCTCTAACGGTCCACATCTCGCCTGCTCGCATTTATATGCTGTGGCCTGCTGACCGGAGGGATCAAGAGGGGGGGGGGGGGGGGGGCGATACAGAATAAAGACGAAAAAAAATGATGAAAGAGAGTGAAATGGAGCCATCCGAAGCATCAAATTCGCTCTTGTCTTTATCGTAGCCGAGCATCTCTCCTCTCTGCCTGGCGAGAAGCCCGTTATCAGCCCGTTAAATCGTTTAGCTTTAACGTGATCCATCATTCATCAGTGCACTTGCTACACAGCCACCCTCTCTCCTCACCCCACCCATCTCTGTGCCGAGCTACGACGCCGATGTAAGCTAACGGGGATCCCATTCATGTGTCAGAATAATCGGGGACGCTCAAATCCGGGTTCAGGAAAGGATGATTTCTCATCAACGATCGATCCAATTATCATCTTGTTAGTGCAAATAATCATCAGTAACGCGGGAAGATGCACAGTGCAGGGAGTAAGGAAAGAAGGAGGAGAGAGAACGAGAGAGAGAAAAAAAAAACAGCTCTCCAGTCTCCAGCCATCATCACTACCCAGCGCACATCACCAGCCCCGTTCATCTTTAACGCTGCGGCTCCATCCGTCGCTACATTTGCTACATACCTGTAAATTGCATGTCCGTCCGGCGGTACACAGTGACGGGCGGACAGTGTCGCGATCGGCGACGGCGATCCGATGTTTGCTCCGTTTCTTTCTTTTTTTTTTTCCTCGCCTTCAGTGCCGATTGATGCTCTAGTTTCGCCCAGTGCCTACCCAGTGCTAATCCACCCCACACAAAGAGCAGAAAATGGCTGCAAGTGCATTTTCTTAAAGGGACAGTCACAGCAGAGTAGTGGGTGATGTTGAGTGGGCCCCTCGACATGTTGATTCAATTATGTTTTAGCTTTTCATATTACTTTTTTTTTTTAAAGGAAAGCTTCATTTTACACATGTGGTGTATTTTTAATGCCAGACTTGCATTTTCCCCCATATTAAATGTAGGCTATATGTGTGTGTTTGTGTTTGTGTGTGTGTGTAGGGGAAGGGGTTATCAAGTGAACATTGATTCTTGGTATGGGAGGTCAGATGTATTGACTTCAAACCAGGATAAAATCATTCATTGTATGGGTTAGTGGATGTATAAAATGTGTATGTGGTGCTTATGGTAATGCTTTGGTTGATGAAACTAAATAAAGGCCATTTTTCAGCCCTGCTATTAAGAGTTTGCTCCACTTGCCAGTTTATTTTTCATTATTCACACAGTTTAAGTTATATTTAGTATATTTTCTTCTTATTTCATCTCGTAATATTAATGCCATGTCATTGTCTGGCTAGTTGATTGGCTATGAGGATGTTCATGGGTGGCCAACTGAGATGAAAGCTGCTCAGCATATAAGCTTGTCTTCTCTCTACTCGTGCCAATAATGCATATGAATTAATAGTTTTCTCTAGTTTAGTATGGTTAGAAGTTTTCTGTGGCTTTATTTTTGACACTTGATATTTTGTGACTGTATATTAGGCATTTTTTTCAGCTTGTTTGAATGACTGGAAGGCTTCATGACTGACTGACTGACAGTAGGGAATCAGGAATGAGTGATTATTGCCCTGTGATCCTACACACCCAACACATTGGATCCAGTATGTCAGTGGTAGTTTTTTTGTTAATGTACTTTATGTTAACAACATAAAGTCTGTTATGAATATGTGTAACCGTATCTAAAGTCTATTTTTGTATCAACATTGAAGAAAACATTATGTGCCATATTTTGACAAAACTATCAAATTTATGAGCAAATAGTGAGTGGATTATTCTGCAGCAGTGGTTTGACAGTTCCTGTAGACATTTCTATGTTGTTAAAACTGTTCATTGGACTCCATTGTCCTGGTTTATACAGGTCACAGCCACTGTTCTCTATCAGAAAAGCAAACCACAAACCTTTTACAGCCACATGTAAAGCATAGCATGAATGTTTGAAGAGAGATTTTTCAGTTTTAGATTTTCTTTATTTCTGACAAAGCAAAAAAACAAAACATCTCCCATATTTAATGTACAGAAATCCTACTATATATTTACACCCCTTAGTTTTATGTTACACCCCTGCAGCAATGAGCCGCCAACACAGTGTATGAGCTATGATACAGGTAAAGTGCAAAATCAAAATTGCCTGTGATACACCTTCACACGTCTAAACAACATTTGACAAGCAAAAGGTAATCACTCAATAAATAAAATAAATATAGCTATTTTCATCATTTTCACAACTCTTATTTTGGTTCAGAGGTCTGCTGAGAGGGAGGCCAGCTCATGCAGCAGCAGAGCAAAGGATGGACGATCATCTGGTTTCTGAGAAAAACAAAACAGAAAAAAGGCATGAATTCAGAGCACTTTGTTGTCTACATATTTTGTTTTCCCCCAGGAAATATGTCAACTTCCTGAACCTACCTCCTTCCAGGCCCACTCCATTAGCAAGTAGACAGGCTGCGGTGCCAAGCGTGGCTTCAGAAGCCTCAAGCCTGCATTCAGGGACTCCACCACCTCAGAATTAGAGCGGTTGTCATATGGCAGGCGGCCCTCGTTGTACACCTCCCACATGAGCACACCTAAGCAGGGTTAAACAAGGAGAATTCAATTATGTTATGATGACATAAAAATCTATAGATAGATTGCCTTAAGGGTTGGGGTTGGATAACATTTTAACTCATGTAAGGACATGCAACCAAGTCTTGTATCCCTTGAGGTTGTGCGATGCTAGCTAGCTTTAGCATTCATTATTTGTTATGGATGCTGCATTACACAAAGAGGAGTGTTTTTATAATAAAATGATTTTCACATTTTAAAGAAAATATGAAATTGAAATACTTATATTGCAGCTGATCTAGAATATATTAATTATGCTAGCACCTTTACTTAATCCAATTTGACCCAAATACATTATTGCTCAATTTACTATGTACTCCTGATTTTTGTGAAATCCAGTTAAAAGTAGTTGTGATTACATTTTTTAATTATGTAATGTTATATATATATTATGTATTTATGGGTATATCTACAATAGTACTGTATGCAGTGGTGGACGAAGTACACAGACCACGTACTTGAGTAGAAGTTGAGATACCTAGTGTAAAATATTACTCCAGTAAAAGTGAAAGTGCTCCCTTTAAATGTCGACTTGAGTAAAAGTATAAAAGTACTTGGCTTCAAATGTACTTAAGTATCAAAAGTAAAAGTAATTTGGTGTAATGTAGTTCCAATGTCTTGGTATGTCCTTTATACACTCAATCAAGTCATTTAAGGTTAAAAAGCCCACTAACACCACCCTGAAAACAAAATGTTTTCCATTTGTGATATCTGGTATTGATATCTTTTGAAATTATCATAAGCACATCATACTAAATGGAAATCACCTGATTAGGAATTAATAGGGAGGGGGAAAACCACACTAGACACATATTTCTTTAACTTCCATGTGTTGGCAGGGCAGGCTACTGGACAGCGAAACTTTGTCAAATGAATGCTAATAGAGATATGGATGGAGGAGAAGGCAAGTTGGGACAAGTAGCCAGGTAGGGGGCCGGGCCAAAACTGCTCGACACACGGTGTGTTCTGATTGGTACACTTGCGGTGCACGTTCATTTGGACCTGTCACAGCAGCTGGTCATGCATGCATGTTGTGGAAAGGAACATTGAAAGGAACGACAGGTTTTTGGAAAGTAGTTGAGTAAAAAGTAAGATTTTCCTCTTCCAAATGTAGTTGAGTCAAAGTATAAAGTCTCACAAAACAATGATACTCAAGTAAAGTACAGATCCGCTAAAAAGTTACTTAAGTACAGTAACGAATTACTTGTACTTCGTTACTGTCCACCACTGACTGTATGTATCTGTATCCCAATGCTTTTTACTTTCTTCAAAGTGTTGAACACAGACCCTGCCCAGTTGTTACAGCAAACCTTCAAAGAAAACAGCATTTTTCTTCAGAATTTACAAAAATGTGTACAGTCTGTCTTGAAATTGCTTTTCGGGGGTTTCACAGTACAATTTTGATTTTGTTGTTTTTTGTTTCGCTTTCTGTGTTGGTTGCATATAGCATATAGCATAAAACCACCAGACCACCACAGTAAATGAGCAGGTTGAGGTGGTGTTAATCTGTAAAATCTATACAACTCAAAAAGACATGAAGTCACAGAGATGGAGACGTAAACACACCAAACGACCAGACGTCGGACTTGCTGCTGAACTTGCAGAATTTGATGACCTCTGGTGCCGACCACTTGACAGGAAACTTGGAGCACAGAGAGCTTGTGTACTGATCATCAAGAACAAATCTACAGTACAGAGGGTAGACACAAAACACACATCATCATGCAATGTATCTGTATGCCAAATATAGCACAAAAAAACAACTTTACAAATATTGTGATTTAAAAAGTTGGATAAAAGTTCTACACAATATGTTGAACACACACAAAGACTTGGAAAAGAATATTCAAACTTTTTGGACAACGCGTACCTGGTCATACCGAAGTCTGACACCTTCACCTCATTGTTACTTGAAACGAGGCAGTTCCTAGCAGCCTGTGGTAGAACGAGGAGCAGAAGAAAAACAAATTTGTTCTAACACTTGATATATAAAAGTGTATTATCATTTTTAAAGTTCTTAACCACTTGTTTACCAGGTCTCTGTGGATGAAATTGGAGCTCTCCAGGTAAGCCATCCCCTCACTGACATCAAGACACATCCCCAACATCACATCCTGAGATAATTGCCCTTTGTTGGATCGCAGGTAGTCTGACAGACAGCCATACTCCATGAACTCAAACACCAAGCACATAGGAGAATGCTGGGTACACACACCATAGAGCTCAACAAGCTTATGGTGGGACAATTTCCTGTTAAACACACATGTGCACACGCGCACACACACGCACACACACATACACACACACAAACACAAACATGAGCTGAGCTGATTTTACAATGAACAACAGGAAGGAACCGTGAATTGCACTTACATCATGACTCTTGCCTCTTCTTTAAATTCCTCATCGGACATGCACGCTTCTCTTATCGTCTTCACCGCCACCTTCCTGTCCCTCCACCTCCCCTCCAGCACCAGCCCGAACTGGCCGCTGCCTAGTTCCATACCCAAGGTCAGCTCCTCAAAGTCCAACTCCCAGTGATCTGTTGGGCAGCAAGAATGTGGTGAACAACATCTCTGAACAACATGTCCTCAGTTAAGGTTAAATAACCACAGGTGCATGTCATAGTATAGTCTGCAAATGTGCAGATTTGGATCATTATTAATGAAGTAGGCCTCAGCAGTGAAATTGGTTTTATTATTTATAATCAAAGAGTAATGAAATATACTAGTTGCACTGCACCATAGTCAGGAAGAAGTATTCAAATCATTTACTTGAGTTGCAATACTACACTATAAAAACTCCAATACAATACGAGTAAAAGTCCTGCATTTAAAAAAGTAAAATCCTATTTATATAAGTAAACATATTGGCACGCAGGTGGTCTAGTGGTTAGAGCACATGCCATATACGCAGCCGACCCCGGTTCGAATCCCGATCGGAGGTCCTTTGCTGCATGTCACACCCCCCTCTCACTCCCATGTTTCCTGTCAGTCTACTGTTAAATAAAGGCATCTATGCCAACAAAATCATAAAAATAAGTAAACATATTTATTGTGCTGGATTATTTGGTCATTATTATTCATGTATTAATATGTAAATGGCATTTTAATGTTGTTGTGCTTCATACAGTATATGTTAGGTAGTTTAATCTATAAGTATACATCATGTCTCATATATTGATCATTTATTTCTTCATTGATTTGTGTGTAAAAGTATACAAAATCTAGAAAGTAAAATACATTTAATTGAGTAAAAAGTATTATATTTAGTTATTACTTAGATTATCAGGGTGTACTGAACATACTGAGCAAATGAGTACATTTGCTGAAACATGGTGAGAGCCACCAGAGGTCAGCAAAAAACAAGACTTTAAGCTTAGATTTTTTTATTATTTTAAGCTCCAGTTTAACCAGTTGCTGTGTATATACCACAATACATTCTCTAACCTTGGGAGGGATCAGCAGTGTCCTGGGAGCAGCCTCCGTCTTGAGAAACAGCGTGTCTCAAACGTGTTATCAGGCCTGCCAAGTAAACACATACACAAACACAGATGTAGCTCCACATATAAATACATGTAGAAAGCATCCCTATTGCGCCTCATGTTTCAATGTTTGAGAAACATCAGCTACTTTATCAGCTTCAACTTCCTCTTAGCTTCTGATCTTTCATGTTGATACTGTTGCAAGAGTAAAGCAATGGTCATTACTACCGGCAGCATTGTGTTGGTGGTACTTGATGAGCTCAGGAATGGTGCTGAACAGGTACTTCTCGGCCAAGTAAAATGACTCCCCTGTTTCCGCCTGTCTGATTTGGTAATGTTTCACTCTTGGATTCTTCTCCCCGTTAGACCTAAAGGTGATGTAATGTGATAAGAGATGCTTTTATGCAACAAATTGCGCAAATTACCAAAGTAAGCATTGAGTAAAAGTTTATCTGAAGCAAACTATTGTGAAATATTCAGAGTGCATTACAATAAAAAGTATATGATACTATTAAATTCAAGTCAAACATTTAGATCAGACACTAGGTATGTATTTAAAAGTTATTATTAGTTATCCTGCCAACATAACAATATAAATTGAGGCTTATAAAAATCATCAGAATTGTAAATTGACTTTATAATGCATCATTATGTTTAACCGTAGGATAGATAAGAACAGAATGACACATCTGTGGGAAGCAGAATTACCCTGGTGCTTTGGTGAACACAGACACTGTGTAGACTCCTGCTTGTCTTGAGTCACGTACCATGAATGCACCTTCTTTACCCTAGAAACCAGGGTTGAAACAAAACAAAATCATCATCAAACCTGACACATGTCTATCGATTGTTGATCCTGCAACTAACACCAATGTCAGCCCAGTACTCATTTTAAAACAGCAATGAGCAAGTACAGTAATAGCTGCTCTGCTTCCCTCTTGCAAAATTTAGCAAAGCATTTCATGGCAGGAAACTCAGCATTGTGGTTGTGAGGCATTTTTCAAGTCCTATGTCATGTCAGACTCCTGTTGTGCAGGTGCATTAATTTTGCAAATGCAAGATTGCAGTGGGTAGTACAGTGAGAAAAAAATGTAGTGCATCACCTAGCAGCAACAGTCTGATAAATAAATATTAGTATCAGAGTTATTAATGGCATTTTTGTTACTGTTGTTGTTGGGGGTTTTTGGGGGGTTTTTTTTGTTTGTTTATAGTATTTTTTGTCAAACCAAGATTGGAAGAATAAACAAAAATTGGATAATTACAGGATCATTAAACACTGCCATTGTTTTTACCTCTTTCATTAACAACTGTTCTGCTTCGCCTCTGGTTATGTTTCTGTTGTACCATCTGCAAGAGGACATATAAACCACAAATTAAATCGTTATATAGAGAACAGAATTGATTTGCAGGTAATTAAACCCATGCTAAAGAGACATGTAATTTAACTCACTCGAATCTCTCAAAGTTGTTGCCAGATTTTTCAGCTACATAAGTACTGGGCACGAAGCCTGTGTTCCTGATGAGAAATGGGACAAAATGAACATTAACTGTAGACTTAGAATTTCTAAATAAAAATGGGATGTGAATTTATATGTGCTTTTTACCCTTTGTCATCCTGTATGGACCACCAGTCAGGGTGGTCGTTGTTTAACAGGACATACTCCTGGTCTTTCTGAAGCGGCAAGTCGTCGTCTACATATGGCATGTAGTCTTGCAGAGCGATGACCATCCTCTGTCCTGAATCAAACACTTGCATCTGATAGATGTTACAAAAAAAACAACTTAATCTATAAAATTTGATCAGCGATACTGTTGAGCTATCTCTTTATCAAAGAAACAAACTGTTCTGATGAAGAGACCAACAATCATGCAATACCGTGAAAAGAGAAAATGCACTTCAACAGTTATCTTCATAAAACATCAACTCTATTGGGAATTAGCTTCAAACTGTGAGCAATGACCTTTTTTAAATTACATTTTCTTCAAAAAAAAAATATGAAATACACAAAGTTGTGTAAAAAATCCCATATATATATATATATATATATATATATATGCATTGTGTACGGATCATCACAAAGCCGCTTAGGTGGGTTTAAACAGTTTGAATAATAGGAATATTATGTTTTACATCAAGCAGTGGTTGTCAGCTATAAAAAAAGGCCCAACTATCACATCATATGTAATATCAGCAATACAAGATAACTAATCAAGCTGCATAGATACAAAATCATTTGCTCCCAAATTGCAGGTGCATTTAATTAAAGGAAGCAGAAACAAAACACATTATTATTTAAGATGTCAAGGGGGCCATCCTTGAAAATAAAACAATAATAACGTAAAGCCAAACAAGAGACAGATGAAAAATATCCAAAAGATTAGTCATTTAGGTAGTTATTTCGGTCATTTGAACAGCACTTGATATTAGCGCTTTAGGAAGTAATACCTCTGGACCTGGGATTTCAGGAAGTGGCCTTTTGGAAGCTGTGGAGAAATCAGAATGATAAAAATAGGACATGTTATAGGCACATTTAAATTTACAATGTAACGCTTTTACGCTGTATGTTGTAGCATGGGAAGTTATGTAAGACTCTTCAACTTAGATTAAGATCAACTGGCCATTCACATTCACACTTTTTTTATTTTTCCTGTTCGTACCAAAATTACCAAATACATTCATTTGGGTTATGCCCTTGAAGAAAAGAATATATATATATGAAAGAGAAAGAAGAGAAGAAATAATACCAACCATAACCAATGGGGTCATACATTTGACAGCCCGTCGCCAGTTTCTCTGTTTGGAGGCAACATCTCCATTTTCCATCCAACCAGAAGTTTGGGTGGTATTTGGAAACCAAATTATTATATTTTGTCTCTATATAAATACCAAAAGAAATATAAAGTTACACATTGGTATAATGTACAACCAAGAGTTAACAATTATTTGGTGCACTGTTATCACTGTCATCATTAAACCTAAACCACACTGTTCTGAAGCTACTTACCCTCTTTAATGGCTCTGACCCATCTTTGACGGCAATCATTGTCTGGGGCAAAAACGTAGAGGTAAAGGTTGCCATGAAAAACCTGTAGAGATGTTTACAATTGAGAAAACTGTGTTACACCATGGTTAAACCACATACACACAACATTATGTTGCACTCATTTTTATTGTAATAATTCTACTTTTGTAGGAGTTATTATTTGAGAAATAGTGAACCTCACCTGAAAAGGGTACTTATAATCGCATGGTATCGGGACATCACTACAAACAATCTCCACACACTTAATGTTGGACAACTCGATGCAACCTTTCACCATGGGCTTTTTCTGAAACAACACCATCTTTGCTTTACATGTGCTATACGCATGGTGGATATGATTCAGATTATCGTAGGTTCTCTGGAGGCCAAATTACCAGACCAAAGCTCATCTGCATCATTTCAAATGAACAGCCAGTGTGTAATGAAAAATGTGCACACTTACCCCCGGACGGCGTTCAGAATACTTCAAGTCTTGGGTGTCCAATACAAAAAGTCTTTCTTTGTAGTTGCTTGGCGATGTTCTTTTCTTTTGCTGAGATTTTTTGATCATCATTCCCTTCAAAATCACCCTGGGGAACATGGTGACTGCTATACACAACCCAATGAGAAACACTGGCGGGTTTTGGCTTATAGAGAGAGTACCTCTCAGTGACAGAGAAAAAACACGATGGATGATCACTACAAGCCGTATAGTTTCCGGTATGAAGTTGTTGCACTAGGTAAACCACATCCTTACGGCAAGAAATGGGTTGAGCTTCAAACACACACAGACAAACACACACAAACACAAACACACACACACACACACACACACACACACACACACACACTGTACATGCTCTCATATACTTTCACTGACTGTGTTGCAATAAGCCAGTGGTGCTGTAGTAGGAGGATGATTCATTAATCTCTGCACTTTAAAATATTTTCCATAAAAATATGAGTCTTGATGACAATAACTGTGAGCTGATAATGAGACAAGGTTTTGTTGATTACGTAGATAATGAGGAAGGGAAGTTTTTTTGTGTTTTATATACTTATGTTTTGTTGTTATATCCTCATCATTTGCCTTGTTTTTTCTTTTTGATTATTTCTCACTTATTCCTCACATGTTTTCTGGCATTTCTAATCTCTCTTGCTCTTTATTACAGTTCTGTTTGTGCTGGGGATCTAAAAGAAAAAGAAAAAATCATGTTGAGTATAGCTGTAAGCAGCAATAAAGTTGTGTAACTGACATTTTATCTTGAAGGGAAAATAATGGTGATAAAAAAATGAAATGTAGACAGAGGTCAGTTAGAATTCACAGTCACAATAAGGTTTTTTCTAAACATGAAAGATTGAAAGGAACGCTACAGCACCACCCTCAGGGAAATGATCCATGTACCTTTAGTATGAATGTTGGATGAGATAGGACTACCATCTGGTCCAGGTGGATTTTCACTCAAGGCGGTTTTATTTTTTTTTTAAACAGAGACATTGAATACAATTAAGACAAAAAACATGAAATAAAATAGAAAATAGCAATCTGTCACAAAATCGATATTGAGGAAAATGTTGACATTGTCTGTTCAGTATTTCTATATGTTACTTTTTCTACTGTGCAAAAAGTTTAATTTGCATAATCCACTGCTTATTTCATTCTATTGGAACTAATCTGACATTCTTCCAAACGTTTCTAAATAAACTAATAATAATAAGCTCAAGGTAAAGTAAGAATGCTCTTAATTTAAAATAAGAGACTGTTGTGTTATGTTTGTTGAGTTTTGTGTTTGTCTTTCAGTTTTCATAAAATTAACAAATTTTTGATTTCACATAATTATTTTACAGTAGGTATTACTCAGGTATTACTCAAAGACTGGTATTGCTATGTTGTGTAAGTTTTTATTGCTTTTTTTAAAAATCTCAGGCAGCTTTTTCAATGCTTAAATTCTGCTATTCATTGTCATTGTGTTTCGTGCTATATGATACTTGAATGGTTATTATTATTAGTAATCTAGGCCGGCAGTGGTTATGTTTAGGTAGGCTATAAAGTTTTTACTTAACTCACTTAACTTTTAATATAACTTTATTGAAAAAATTTCAATTACAACCACCAAATATAAATGGTGAAATCAACAACGTTTGACATCTTACATTGATATGAAGTCAAATAATGTTAACATAAATATGTGCAGAATACATGCATAGTTTAACATAGAAAATCCCTCCCCCCCCCAAAAAAAAACCAAACAAATATACAAACAGAAAATAACAAGTGGACCGACGACACAAATGATATTTCTTTAAATAATTCTTGAATTATATTTTCAGTATGCATACATTTTTTATCTTTTACCATTTTTATACACTCAATGTAGTTTTTGAAATCAATTTTGAACACAGAAAAAAGAGGTCGACCTTTGGAAAATTTTGCTTTATGGATATGAAATTTTGCTAATAAAACAATCAAGTTAATTAGGTGTTTAATTTTCCGTTCCTTGTTATCATAATATAATAATACATCTTTGGCTTCCAGTTTAATTTGAAGGTTGGATTGTAAAGTAATATAATTTTCAATATTTTTCCAAAGCATTTGGGGATCACGCTTCCAACTGTTACACCAATCAGCGATTAGTTTGGTCATCCAGCACGTTCCAATCAGCAAGACGCAAAAACGTCACGTGCCCAAAGTTCAGCCAATGGGATCTTAGCTCAAACGGCGTCCATGTATGTAGCAGCCGCCGGGAGCTAATCGACCGATTGATTATCTCTGATACATATCTAATTTAAAGTCTACATTCAGCTGCACCTGACGGGTCATTCAAGAGGTGTGTAGAAATATAACCGCTGACTTTTCATTCTGCCTGCTCTGTTTGCTTTAGAATGTCAGGTTCCCGTGTAGCTAGCTAGCAGCGGGTTAGCCACATTACTGCTAACCCGACAACACTAGTCGCTAGTTAGTTAGCAGCGTTTGTATCTAGCCTAATCGTGATTCGGTAACATCTAGTTCAGTCTGGCGAGTGGAGAGAGCAAAAATAAAATGAATACCGGTGACAAATTAGGAGATAAATACTGTAACATCTGCGTATCAATTATCCTGGCAGACAGCTAACGGAACTAGCCTTGCTCGCTTGTTTCACTTGTGTAGACAATCAGTTGACCCACATATAAAACGTCACTGGTGAATAATAACTTAGGTGGAAATTGTAGGTGAGAAAATGTTGCCGCAGTCGTGGACAAAGTGCATAATAGTTATGCGAGTTATTCCCAGAGGTGGAAAGTAACAAAGTATGTTAATGTCATTACTGCATTTATATGAGTTTTTTTGGGGAAAGGATTGTGCTTGAGTATTTAAGCTGTGCAACTACATTTTAATCCTAAACATTTAATGTAGGAAATGATATGCTCTATATTCCACTGCGTTTATTTGACCTTAGATGTTTTAGGTTACTTTGCAGGTTGAATACTTTTACATACAACACGTATGAGATGTAAATGTGCCAATATTAAAAGTACACACTTCAATAAAGACATAACCTAGTTAAACTAAGCAAAACCGATCAGCCTACATCATTAATACTAATGTCAATAACATGTTAACGCATCAGTTGATACTCTGAAAGCTATATTTTTCAGGACGTAATTAACCACAAGCTTCCCAAGTGTTACGCAACTTGTGTGGACTTGTGTAACACTGGTGTGCTTTTAGTTAAGTAGCTTTCTGCAGTATTTCTCATGGAGTATTTTTACATGGCAGCTTTACTACTAGTTTATATTTATTTATTGTTATCTCTATTAAAATAATAAGTGATACAGAAATGATCTTAACATATGTCTCATTAAAAAACTTGTTTTGCAACTGCTTGCTACTGCCTGCCACTGTGCACGTTTTAGATAGTGAAAAAATAAATCAATATTTTACTTTGTTGTTTCAGGTCAGCATCATGGGTGAACCACAGCAGGTGAGCGCCCTGCCCCCTCCACCTATGCAGTACATCAAAGAATATACAGATGAAAACATCCGCAAAGGTCTAGCTCCAAAGCCACCTCCCCCCATCAGGGACAGCTACATGATGTTTGGCAACCAGTTCCAGTGTGATGACCTCATCATCCGGCCTCTGGAGAGCCAAGGCATCGAGAGGCTTCATCCTGTGCAGTTTGACCACAAACGGGAGCTCAAGAAGCTCAACATGTCCATCCTTGTGAACTTTTTGGACCTGCTGGACATCCTCATCAAGAGCCCTGGCAGTATTAAGCGAGAAGAGAAGCTGGAGGACTTAAAGCTACTGTTTGTTCACATGCACCACTTGATAAATGAGTACAGGCCACATCAAGCTAGGGAGACACTGAGGGTGATGATGGAGGTGCAGAAGAGACAGAGGCTAGAGACAGCAGAGAGGTTCCAAAAACATCTGGAGAGGGTGGTGGAGATGATCCAGGGGTGCCTCGCATCCCTGCCTGATGACTTACCACAGATGGAGGGCTCAGACAGTGCTGGTGATGGAATAAGGACTTTGTCTACAGGAAGCAGTGTTAGTTCTTCCTCTGGGCAGGCCCCCAGGCTGAAAACTGAATCTATGGATGTAGAGGAAGCAGGGGCCAGCTGTATGGCAGGAGTTCACCAGGACAAAAGTGTTCCTGCTACAAAAAGGGACAAAATGTGGGACAAAGATGCTGCCATGTGCAGTATTATCGATGAAATTGCTTAAATTTTGTGTTGAGTGGATGTGTTAATTTTTTTGTACACCTAAACTGTAAGTGTTTTTAAATGTATGTCACACTTAGTGTAAGTATAACAAGTGGGCTGTCTTTTCACTGGGCCTCAAATCCTATCTTGAGCTGAAATGTGTTAATTAAAAAAGCTATTATTTAGATCGTGTCTAACAGCTTCAGGGAAGACATTTGAAAAATGTAAATATTACACATCAATTGGATTGCCAACTTTCATCTTTTGTAATAAATAAAATACAATAAAAAATCCAGTTGCAGCTGGTTGCACAGTGGTGTTCATTTTTAAAACTATCAATGTTTGCAGGGAAACAACATAAAATCATAAATAATGTTTTTAATCCATTATAAATATTTCAATTACATTATGTTTGCAGTGTCCTGTCATTGTGACTTGCACACTGTGTAGTCCATTGAAAGTGGTCACAGAAAGATCAGCACATATACTGTGTGGTTACATAGCCACTCCTCCCTCCCCCAAGCCCACCACTCAGGAGCTAGTAGAGGCACTTAACAATACAACCAGTGTTTTGTTGCCTTTTTGTGTAACAGTTTCTTACAGCAGGTTGTTACTGCATGTTAGATTGTTGGGGAGAAATGCAACCCTGCACCAGACTACTTGAATGGCTTTTGCAAATTCACATGTTTAACAATGTAAACTCAACATGCTGAAGGTCCATCCCCTCAGAAGATCAACATAGAGACAAACCCTAAGGGGGTACATTTGAATATTGAAATGTGTTATGTTACCTTCTGTGAGACTATATAGTTTCACTTGGGTACATTAACCCAGAAAAAAGGCAGCGAGAGCCCACGCTAGCCCCTTTTATAGGGTTAGAGTGTTCATGTTGAATAACAGGTATTTGAAAAGACTTCTGAAATCAAATGTTTTACTTTATATTCGTACTATAAGACACTCTGCTCACATTGAGGGGTCTGTGTGACCCTCTCAGGCAGAGGCTGTAATAATGTGGATCTGTGTGTTAGGGTAGCTGCAGGCCCCAGTCCAGCCTCATTTGGTTGACCCAGAACGGCTTCCAGGCTTCCACCTTACATTTTCTTACCTTGCATCACACGTGCAGAGGCTTAGTTACAACACTGATCTGCCCTGCAGCATTACCCTGCGATGCTTTAAAACTGCAGAAAACAGCCTGAAATGTGTCCCCTTTTTTCATAAACATGCACTACTAACAGTCATTAACCCTTGTCTGACATTTGAAGATAAGAATTTACACCTGGCTCAGATGTTAGGGTATATAAGAACAACTGAGGATGAACGTTATGTCATGTTACCCCGCCCCCTGGCTGCTGTTATTATCCTGTGCTGGGATTCCCTACACTGTATGGAGGAGTCATTTCAGTCCTTATGCGCCATTTAATTATTTTTTTAATCAATAAGCTGACTAAACGCACACCACAATCAATTCATTCATCCCTATGTGTTTTAATGTAGTCGCATTCAAAACGTAACAACTTTGTAGCAGAATGTATGTTATGAAACTCCACATCTTTGGGTTTCACAACAGGGCGGAAAGCTAACCTTTTAGCCAATCGGCTTGCCCGCTGCCGTGTCACGTGGTCTTTATTTATGTAATGTAATGGTGTTACACAGTAACCTAGCTTCGAGGCTGTGGATACGTCGTTACAAGGGGTTAAAAGCGGAGACACGGATAACTAAAAAGAAGGTAAATTAATGTACACATATTCTGGTCCGTTTCGCGGGGCGTGTATGGAGTTTGGAGCACCGGAGGAAGCGGCGTGTTGGACGAAGCTGAGTTTCTATTTAACCTGGATGAAAAGGGAAAGACATTCAGCTACAGTATGTGTCCCAAACCAAAGACAAAGTTAGGACTGACAATTTATACATTTGCTACGAAAAGGAAATGTGTGAGGCGAACATACGAGAGCTTAAATTAGCTGTACCTAATAGCTGGACAAAAAAAAAAAAACAAAAAAAGACGGTGCAGTGAATTTATTGTGTATCTACCTAGCTGTCAGTGTGTTATTTAAATGGTCCGTGCAATACAACCACACAGGAAAACCTCTACGTGTGCATTGATCTAAAAAGAAAGCAGCACTCGTTTTCCCCCGGTGACATAACCCATCCACCATGGATCTGTTGGAGTGTCCGCTTTGTCTCTTCCTGATGTGTGAGCCAGTGACCATGTCGTGTGGTCACACATTTTGCCGGAGGTGCGTGGGGATCTGCCTGCCGTCCAAATGCCCGACGTGCAAAGAAAGGTTAAAGCAAAGAGAAGTGAAAAGCATGAAGAACAACGTTTTGCTCATTAGTGTGACTGAAAAGTGCTGCCCCGACGAGACAAAGATGAAGTGCCATATACAGGAGAAGCTCAAAGCCAACGAGTTCCTGGAAGCTTTACGCGTCGCAGACGAGGGGATAAACATAGGTAAGGCACACAGCTGGCGGACAACTCACAAAAGTTTACCTGATGCTAATAATGATGCCCTCATGTCTGCATCTATGCAAGGAGTCACATGATCACACCGCAGTCAAACAAGAAGTCAGGGGAGATGGGAGCCCTAGTTTTTACGCACTGTTCCCATCCCTGGCAGGTACCCAATGATGGCGCAGCCTGGCCACTGACAGCAGTGAGATATAGGAGGTGCACTGACAGAAAAAGACAGGAAACTTGTGCGGATCTTGATGCCATAGGACTTATTCTATCTTTATTGTATAAGGTTATTGATTATTGAGGTGACCTGAATGTGTAACTGGGTCAGTAAATAGTCACCAACTGCTTCTTCTTCATTGTTTTGATCATGGCAAGGATTTTTTTCTCCCCTCTATGTCCATATTGAACCATCTTGACACTTAAAATAATGTAAAGATGAAAGTTAACATGTATCAGTCTGATTTAGCATTTTCCCTCTGTCTATCAATCACAAACAGTAGGCTAAAGAAACTAGAAACTCTTGAGAAACAGTAATTGTAGCTTTAGTATCTATTGGACACAGGCTGATTGTTGATTTTACAGAAAGTGTTCTATATATTTCTTCTTTTACTTCTGACACAGAAATGTTGCTTTAAAAACACAGTTGAATCTTTTTCTATCTTTTTTTTTTTATCTTCCACATCTGTATAATTATTATGCTCTGCACCTGTTAGTGCAGTTGTCCTTGTTTTCTTCTTGCAGCAGGGAGGAAGTAAAAGGGACAACTTCTGCCCTAGATGAGATTGTCTAGTTAGTAGGCGTCCTGGGGATTGCAGGAGTGTTTGTGCTACAGTGGATCAGGGTACTGTTGAATTACCTACATGCTCCTATCTCTGCCAATCCAATTAAATACTGCTGCTTCCCTCATTCCAGCGCTATAGGTTTTTGTGTAATGATCTCCTGGCAGATTTAAGTATGAGAGTTTTTTCTTTGTTGACAGTGTCTGTAATTAAAGCTTATGTAATGTAAATAAAGCCGGTAAGAAATAGAGCAGCAGTTTTAAGTTATAATGAGGCTTTGAAACTTAAGGGCATCAATGTTTTGGTGTAGCAGGTATACTGAGTGCTGGTATAGTAAGGCCAGTCTAATTCCAACAGAAACATCATTTGTGTATAGTTTTGTGTGATTTTTCTTTATTATAAATTATTGGGTTGAAACATACCAATATGGCTATATCTGTGATAGGCAAATATTGGCAGACCAATATATAAGTCGGGCCAACAGTGTTAACAGTGTGCAAATGTTCCTATTATCAAATCTAGCTTGAAGAAAAAATATATACAGCTGCTGTTTTTATGTGAGTTTGCAGCACCAATCAAACTTTTACTTCCCAATACAGATTGTGTTACCTAAACTGAAAGTGTTGGCTGATATCAAGCACAGATCTAACTCTCATTGTTCTTCTTAGTAGAACTTATTGAGGTGATGTAACATAACAGGTGGAACCACTTGTTATACGGGCTGTTTGGTGCCTGTCACTGTTTGTTATTACTTCAAAGAGTGTGTAAAAGTCTAAAAGGAAAAAAAATCATATCTCTTGTTTTTCTCCTTGTCTTGCCTTTCTCTTCTGTTTTTTTTTTTGCCATCTTTAGTCCCAGATGACCAGAGTTTGAGGATGTACAGAGCCGAAGCTAACTGTGGCCTGATGCGTTTCTCTGATGCTCTGACAGACCTTGACTACCTCTGCTGCCTTCATCCCAACTGGACCGGGGTAAGAGATGGGACAGTGTTGGACACACTTTTTTTTATGCTGAATATAACCTCACATTGGTTGGTTTTATAACATGTATTAACTGATACGTAACCACTGGATGTGTGCTGCCTACCTTGTTTATTTATCTTTTTAGAGTCCGCCTTGGTGTGCAGAGCTTGACCCCTTTTCGAGCGATTTCCTTTAGCTTTTATTGGTGTTATGTCATTCAGAAAGTTATGCAAACGGCTACTCATGTCATAAAGTCATTTATCACTTTGTGCCAGTGGGTGGCTCACTGCTAATGCAGGAATGCCTACTGCATGTAACTGGTTATCTTGTTTAATGCCATTTCTACTACTGGCTATTTCTATTACAAAAAACAACAGTATAAAATCATATCATAGAATAAACCACTTGTAATACAATTCAGATGCTTTTTAATAAAGGGGTGCAGATTTTTTATGTTATCTAACGGTTGTGTTTGTGCAGGGCTTCTTTCGTAAAGGGAATGTACTGCTGGAAATGGGTCAGCAGACAGAAGCCCTCATCCAGTTCCACCATTGCCTAAAACTTCAGTCTGACTTTGTTCCTGCAAAGAGCCAGATCAAGAAGGTTTGTTTACCTGACTAACCATGTGTGATTTAATATTTAGAACAGAGGGTGTATCATTTGTGTAATTGTATGTTGTTTCTTTAAGTGGCTGTTTAAAACATAAAGGATGAGCAGCAGAGAAATGCTGACTGACATGTAACACGTTTGCTACATGAGAGACTTGTAGAGTAGAGTTAATGCAGCAGAACAGATTACTGCACATAAATATAAAGAGCTGCACATATCACTAAGGTGATTTTATGGGATGGAATCTTGAACTACGATGGGTCATATCATGGTTCAAGTTCAACTTGATTTATTTGTCATATGAACCATATCTATGTAATAAATACAGTGGAGCGAATTGCATTTTTAGCACCAGAGAGCAAAATGAATAGAATAAATAACTAAACATAGCCAAGAAACAGTTAAAAATATGATAAAGTAGCAGCAGTTAAAAGGCCAGTGGTATTCTAAAATAAAGTGCAATCAAGTGTTTTAAAATCACAATAAATAACAATAGAAATCATTTAAAAGGTAGCTGTTGTGTAGATGTGCAAAAGTGCAGTATTACGCATTAATGAGACTCATGGCTTGTGGGAAAAAGCTTTGCTTTGCATGAGCGTCTGCTCTCATTAAAGACTTGTTTCCAGTATGTGTGGGTGCAGAGGATGGTTATTACAGTTTGAGGTTTTAGTTTTGGTCCTAATTAAAAATGAATTTTCATTTTTGTTTCGTTTTTAGTTTTTGAGGATTTTTGATAGTTTGAATTTTCCTATATTTATTATTATGTCTAGTCATTGCAGAAGTAGTGATGATAGAGCTAAAAATAGTGAGATAGTTTTCAGTGAGAGAATAAATCAGTATATTGACTTACATACATTTTCTGTGCAAATTGAATCCAACATTTGCGCTTTACATCTAATCTACAGTTAAATGTCCTTTTTTGAGTTTTAGTATATTTATTTGTGACATAACATGGGTTCAAATGTCAGATCCTGGAGGCAGAGGGCAAGGCGGTGCCGGAGGACGTGTCGTGCATCTTGCAGATGTTATCTGATTACCTAAAGGAGCCCTGCCCCATTACCAGCCTCAGTGGCTCCCAGGGGCCAACGCACCCTGAGGCCCTCAAACATCCACATGGGGAAGAGGGAGAGGCCAAAGGGAGGAGAGAGGCCTACCAGGTAAGCTGTGCCGATCATGTACACTTCAATGCTTGGCTGTGAGGTGTTTTAATTCGAAAAATATACATTAATGGATAAAACTGTATGTCTTTATGGGCTCCAAGGTGAAGCATGACACAGGTACTGAGTGCTGCCTCAGCCTCTGCCAAGCTGTTTCCTTCCTCCCCGCTGCTGAAGAGGATGAGGAGATGATGATGAGGAAAGAAGATGGGCATGGCAGGGGTACGCTGACACACACACACACACACACACACACACATGCACACACACATTTGTAATGAATTGACTGTCATTTTACAAACAGATTTATCATAACAGCCACCAGATGGTTTGAAAATTGCAGAATAATTGCAACTTCTCCTTCATTGGGGCAAAGTCATTTTAGTTTTTTTTCTTCTTTGTGCCCCCCACACCCACCCTCTTTCCCTGTCTCTCTCTCTTCCACTCTCTCTCTCAGGTGAAAGTAGTCGCAGCAGAGAGAAGACTCTGGGTGTCCTCACTGTGTCAGACTTTGAGTGCCCTCTCTGCATTAGGTCAGTGTCCTGAAGTACTCTCTCGAATCAATAATGCATCACTGTCTGTACTTTGTCTGCTATAGAGTCATATTTCAGGCTGAATCCCAAGCTCTGGTTCATGTTCAGCATACATGCAGTGCTATATGTACACAAATACAAAGATTACATACAGCTGCTGTACAAATAAATGCATGACTGACTTTTCTCAGCTAGGCTGGTTTAATCAAGGCTCATGTCTTTCTCTGTCCTCTCAAGGTTGTTTTATGAGCCAGTCACTACTCCCTGTGGTCACACCTTCTGTAAAAACTGCATAGAGAGGAGTCTGGACCACAATCTACGCTGTCCACTCTGCAAACAGCCACTACAAGAGGTGACCACCGACAGACATTTGCCCTTTTTAAACGTTAAAATGTTTTTAGCACATAAACATTTCAGATATATATTTTTTTGTCATTGCAAAGGCTTTACAGTCTTAAAATACCAAATGTAGCTCAGCCAGGGTGAGCTTCATCACTCTTCTGTTTTAACTTTGTGACAGTGTGGTAAAAATGAGTTTATACTAATCATACCTGATTTCTGATGAATTCACATGAAGTTTCCTTATTTTGGTTTATTGTAATATGTTTTGATTATTAACATTATTATTATTATGTGTCATTGCTGATAAGATAACTTTTCTCTTCCCAGTACTTTAAAAATAGAAAGTACAACCCCACAGTTGTGCTTCAGGACATCATGAACCGGCTTTTTCCCTCACAGTTGGCTGAGAGGAAACAGGTCCACGAGACTGAGATGGCAGAACTGTCCAAGTAGGCACCCCTAAACAAAACATCACCCAATCTGCACTTTTGATTGATTCTTACTATTCCAGTTCTCTCTAATTCTAACGCTTTTGTTTTTTTTCCCCTCTATCTTTTATCATATCATCTATGCCTGCCCCACATCTGTCTCTTCCTTTGTAGTCTTACTAAAGACATCCCCATATTTGTTTGCACGGTGGCCTACCCTGGAGTGCCCTGCCCCCTGCACATTTTTGAGCCTCGTTATCGTCTGATGATGCGTCGCTGTATGGAGACTGGCACCAAGAAGTTTGGCATGTGCAGCTACGAGCATGGCAAAGGGTACGGAAAGCAAAGAAACACACCCTGCATTGTTGTATATCTTTTAAATCCAGTTTTAAACCAATGTGAAAGCCCTTAGTATTTTACTGTCTGAGCATGGGTTTGAGGGAAGTAACAAGATAATCAATATAATAAGGTCACTTTTCACAAGAACCTCTGTTGACACTTAAAGAAAACAAACTTCTTTAAAAGGAAGAGGCCAGTCTTGAGGTTGACTTTAGGTGTGATGTTTAACTATCACACAGTACCACTGCTGCCAACTGGTCCACTGGCCCCATCTGCAGCTCTCCTGAAGCTTTTAAACACCAGGCCTTGATATTTTAAATGATCACCAGCATGACACACCCCCTATTGCAGGAGTAGCGAGAGGGAGGGTGAAAACACAGAAGAGAAAAACACACCCACAGACACACACACACGACATTATGGCTGTAACACCATGTTTGACATTTCCCTACCTGTCAAACACACAGCAGTCCTGTTGGAGCCTGATGAGATTGTTGGCGGGGCAGCACAAGCAGACAGCCAGCGCAGTGGGCAAAGTTTAAATCAGTCATATGTGACCCCGAGGGGGTGGAAAATAGCAGCTTGGTGACCAATCTGCTGTGAGATCTGTTGTACATTTTCATTCCCCACCTAATGTTTCCTCCCTAGTTCCACTGTATGTTGTCATGGTATTCAATTATCCCACATGATATACATTCTAAATCATAATCTATTCTAATTATTATTTCAGTTATGCAATTCATGATGTTGGTTGTGTAAGTGTACAAATCTTTTGTCTAAGTCTGCCTCATTTAGTAGTATTGCAGTATTGCAGTGAATCCCCTTTTAGAAAGATGTCCATATAAAACTCATTAGCTCTCATACTGTAACATATGAACATGAATGATAATAAGAAGACACATTCCTGAGCTCATATCAATTAAAGCATTTTATGTGAAAAGTGTAGATAAAAATCCAATTAAAAAAGTTTGATAGGAAAGGTATTAACCCTGACTTTTCACAGCATTTGGCAGAGCTACAGTTGTTGTGAAGGTTAACCTCAATGATTTTGCAGCAGAGCTCTCACCAGTTTTCATTTTGGCTACTATAGCAGATACAACATTAAAAGCTATATTGAAATGGTCTTGTCTCATGTGCCCTAGGTTTGCTGATTATGGCTGCATGCTGGAGATCCATAGTCTGGAGCTGCTGCCTGATGGACGATCTTATGTGGACACTGTGGGTGGCAGCAGATTCAGGGTGCTAAAGAGAGGCCAAAGAGATGGCTACCATACCGCTGACATAGAGTACCTGGAGGACCTCAAGGTCAGAGTCTCTGAGGTCACAAACAGCACCAACATTTGTGGAGTTTACATGTTAAAATATTGCTACAGTACTGGACAACTGATGTACAGAACTTCCTCTTTCTTTGTGTTTTCTCTCTCGCAGGTCGATGGTAGTGAGATGGAGGAGTTGCAGGGTCTTCACGACAGCGTATACCAGCAGGCTCAAGATTGGTACCAGCGCCTTGGAAGCCGCATTCGCGAACAGATTGACAGACAGTATGGCACCATGCCTGATATGGAGGGAAACATCCAGGTACGGGCCTTAATATCTCAAGCTTTGTTTAAAATATTGAAATCGTTTTACGCTCTTGGTTTCCACTGTTGGATTCATCACAGTATGGAATGAAAATGAACTTGCAGAGGTAGCGATAGGTCATACTTAACACAATCTGTTTTTGCCAAAGTTCACTTGTTGCTTTATGGTAATGCAGTGGAGACAAATCAATCTGCACTCAGAGCTCCATTAGTGCTCAGAGACAACATTAACTCCGGCAACAATAAAAACAGGCATTGTGCTCATCTCTGTAAGCTGAGATTCAGTGTAATGAATGGAAATCATTAGCTAGCTGGGAGAAAATCACAATTTTATTTATCTAAAGCATACAAAAAAACTTGTGCGGCTCTACATACTGTATGTTAAATGCACTTTGCATGCATGCATTCTCATCATAATTTTGATCTGCCCCTCAGGCCTCGTCCAATGGTCCAGCTTGGTGCTGGTGGCTGCTGTCTGTCCTGCAGATGGACCCTGCCTATCAAACCACTGTCCTGTCCCTGACCTCACTCAAAGACCGCCTGGGACACCTACGCCTTGTCCTTGAGTATTTCTCTCAGAGCTAGACCCTGCAGCACAGTGATATTGTGGCCACGACTAGCCGAGTCAAAAATTGCGCACACAGAAAAATGGAGCGAAACCAATGAATGCACTCATACCACAAAGTTTGGGTTGGTGTTAGGTCTACTCTCATGTATCATGGAGAACCTTTCTAAATGTCTTAGCTCAAGGCCAAATCATAAGGTCAATAGTAGAAAAACAGTGATTCTATTACAAAACCCAGTGTAGTTGTACAGACTTGGGTTTTTGCTGTTTGAGTGTGTTATCTTTCTAACCCAGTTTTCTTCCCCCAGAACGAGAGGTTTCAGAATATACTTGGCACTTACTATAACACAATACCAACAGGGCTGACCAAAGATGCTTCAACTTTAGGTCCATTATAATCGAAAATAGACACTAGGTGTCACTGTTTTTTCTCCTGTTTTCACAAACATGAAGAGCACACATAACAGCATTACCCAAGCTAGTACAGTACACTGTATTGCCTCTTCAAATCAAACTTGATCTGACCATTAAC
Organism: Scomber japonicus; assembly: GCF_027409825.1. Classification (NCBI taxonomy): domain Eukaryota; kingdom Metazoa; phylum Chordata; class Actinopteri; order Scombriformes; family Scombridae; genus Scomber; species Scomber japonicus. The sequence goes on from NC_070585.1 coordinate 11,131,700, forward strand.
ATAGCTACATTTGGAATGAGAACAAAACTGAACAGCATACACAGTTTGTGGTGAATTTTAAGCACAATGCACAAGTTCACGTGTTGCATGTTATCATTTTGGATACTCTGAGTCATTGCCCTTTGCTGAAGGGCATTGCATATGATGCTTGCTTTTTATTTGCATCTATTTTCTTAAAAGCCATTGATTATGGCTCATTTTATACTATTGAAAAATCTGAAAAGATCCCTATTCACTATTAGTGAATATTGCAATAATAATTTAAAGTATCATGTGATGGTGCCCAAAGGAGGGTCCTCTTTTATGAATGAAAGCTGCTGACCTGGCTGTGGTGGAAAATGTTTTCAGTGAGATTATGAGGAGGAGGTGTGGTCTCTGAAAGAAAGACAGAGGCATATGAGCCCAGTTTTACAGTGTGAACCTGTGTGATTCTGTATGTTATATCTGTGGATGTTCAAGTGTGGATGCGGAGCTATATGTATGCGTGTCAGCTCTAAATAAGGAGTTCTTTTCGTCTGTCACCATTTTTGTTTCTTTTTTTCATTAGATGTGGCATGGTGTCAGCACTGAAGCTAGGTCCACTCCCTTTAGGTGCAGAGCTTATAAATGATGCATCAAGACACAGTGATTACCATCTTTTGATGAGGGACGACTGTAAAATAATTTTGCAAGGGTTTGACTAGGCCCTAGTGTAGGCCTCAACACCTACCTCTGCCCCCTACTGTGTCTCTCAGTCTGGCCCCTCTACCACCAGTCATGGTGCCTTTGAGTGCCTGGGCCGATTCATCAGGAGACCTGCAAGTCGTAGAGATTCTACATTACATAGAGGATGGACTTTTTTTTTTACCATGGATTTTTATTGATTGATTGCTACATTCCATGGAATGTCAAAGCTGCAATATTGTGTAGTTGCTTTGCTAACAAGAAAACGGGCTTTACTGGGTGAAACAAAAGAGCTTGTGTTGATTTTCTTTTTTTGTTGACAATGTGCCATAAATATTTCCATGTTATGTGTTTTATTGTAGTTCGCTGAATAGTCTATCTGTGTTTCTGTTTGTCTACATTACGGACTCTGACGTTAGGCTTCAACCTCATGCCTTTTGTAGTATCAGTTAACGTCAATCTTTTCATGGCCAACATATCACTTCAAGCAGTGAGAATTAATGAATCAGCAGTCCCACTTCTAGACAGTACAGTGATACAGTAACCGTGTTATTGTTATAATGTAGATATAGCTTTGACGCACAAAAATGTCCCTATAAAGGATGAACCAATGGCTAGACTGATGGGTTCTGGGAAAGCATGGGTTACCAGACAACCTCGGGACTTTGAGCTTGGGTTAAGAAACACTATTTTTTACCATTTCTTAAGACAGGTTGATCGACCTCAGTTAAGATTTTGATGTGCCAGTTATCATGACATCACTGAAAATTGACATGAATCACATCGTAAAGGTCGGTTTCCTGCTACCGGGAATGATTAAAGCCAAACCAAAAAGGGATTGAGGTTCTTCTACATTTTTTTAATGACCGGCCTCACTAGCCTTTGTAGGAGACACTTGGCAACATACATTAGCCATTGAGATGATTTTCACTTCCCTGTCCCACTTTTTATCATAGAAGACCAATGTTTGCACAGTGTAATTGTTTTGTGTATTTTTTTGCTGATGCGCAGCTCAAGTTTATGACACTTTATCAAATACGTTTTGGTTTGTCATTTTTACTACTTTAAAATGCCTCCTTCTCACTGAGTATGATGTATTTTAATTGGCAACAACCACACACTTACATTAAACAACTCTTAACAGAACCATTGTGTGATTTAGATCATAATAAAATACTATTTACATATTTGAAACACTATTTCACCCCCTGTAATTTGATCCAACTATTTGTCAGCCTAATGTTTATAGGTTAAAACTTTGTGCTGCCAATGCATTACAGAGCAGTCATTTTCCTCTCTTCTCTTTTGGACTGCAGCTTGTACCCCTTTACACCATGGCAGAGCTCCATTAGCCATAGTTGCAATGTAATTGGGCTATCGGGAAAATGTCCTCCAACAGAGTCAAAAGAATTGCACAGAATCCACCATTGTCTCTAAACACTGAACACAGAGCATAATAAGTGACCCGTTCTTGGCAGCAATACCCTGTGAGAACGGGTCTTACACTTGTCTACCCAGGAAAAAGGCTTTGAAAAGCAAGCTTACAGGAAATGTTGGCTGTTGTGGTGTGATGGTCAGTGGTCTGTGGTATGTGCAGACTAGAGACATGCATTTAGTATTTTCTGCAAACTGTGGTCAGTTACCTCCATGTGAGTTAAGTTAAATTTAAACTACACGGCAATATTCTGTCCGATTAATTTGTATTCATTCCTCCACCTCCAAGCCAACAGGAGTAAATTATCTAGATCTGATTACTGTTTATTTGCTTTCCCCCCCGGATGACTTTTTAAATGTTACTATGAATAAAGCTTTTCAAGGCAAATCCTGCATTATCTTCATTTAATGCGCCTGTTTTGTGTCTGAATGATTTGAATGTTACGCAGCCAATTTTTTGGTCATTAAAGTGACATTACAAGCCAAATGGAAGTGGCGGGATCTATTGCGATTCACAGCATGACAGAAATTGGTACAGAAGAAGGATGATGGGAGGGGAACATGCCTCACATACTGAAAGCAAGACAGTTTGGCGTGGAAGCAGTTATAATTACTGAGAGAACTGTGAAGTGCTGCAGCTGCAACAGTGAAAGACGCCTCGGGTTTGTTCTTGTGGTTGGAAATAAAAACTAGAATGGGTATTCCCAGTGAATGTTCAATTTATATTTTTAGATTAGCTGCCTAATCCTTGAATGTATAGTTGCAGATAAATTAAATAGCATGATAGGGAAGTTTATTTTTTATACTTATTTATCTCCTTGCATGAACACACGTCTGAAATAGATTATTATTATTGACTCAGGTGAGATTTAACCAATGTGTTCTCAAATCGAGATCTATTGTGTAATCTGAGAGATAGCTTCAGTCGAATGTGAACTTTACTACATCACTATCAAAAAAGACATGACACACAAACACATGCTATGAACAAACATGCCACCAGGGGGCAGTCTGTAGCTGCGGAAGAATAGTGGAGTGCATCACAGATGGAGTCATTCTTTATAAACAAGGAAGAAATCTTATAAATCTAGCTTTTCCAATTGATACAGTCTCAAAGTGATGGTGTTTATGTCCCAAATAGGGGTCAGAAGTGAGATTTGGGCTGGCAGGAAGCACCGCTCATATGAAACAAGCAGGGAGGAAGTAGTTATTTCCCATGTGGCTAAAAAGAACATAAATTAGCAAAAGTAAAAGAGGATGTGCGAGTGTAGGTGTGCATGAACCACACTCCCTCTGTGTGAAACACGAAGAAAAACGGCAGAGCACAAGTGAGGCACGTTTCCTGCCAACGTCCTCTGCATAGGAAGCAGGCAGATGAAAAGAGGTTTCACTGGCTTCAGCAGGCTTCTGTAATGCAGCTCAGCGTCTACATCAAAGCCCATTACATTTGAAGAATGCCACAGCTTTTCTGTACTAAATTGATCCATCGGCTTGCGCTGACTCCCTGCTTGTATATGACTGAGTAAGGATGACAGGCGTTTTGTAGGAGTTATGGCAAAGGGGGAACCGGCTGTGGCAGTGTGTGTGTGTGTGTGTGTGTTTGGATGTGTGTGCTTTTGTATTTGTGCTGTTAAGTAGACCAAATTTCCTCACAGGGATATGAAGATGAAGAAAAAGCCCTCACAGACAGGATATTTTGGCTATAGGGTTAGAATTTAGGTTTGGCATTATGTAGCCTATGTTAGGTGAGGGTCAAGGTTAGAAATGCAACAGAGAGAATTCAAATTATGATACTTTCTTCAGTGGAAGTCCTGAAAAGCAAATGCATGTGTAAATCTTTAATAATTATCCTCCATAATTATGGAACAACTCACTAGGGTCTCCACCAAAATAGACTAGCCTGCACTCAGTACAATATAGAACAACAGCAACAGAGAGTCGGAGGAGGAATGCTACTCTGTTGTCATAGGAACAAAACCCAGCCTGGCAAAGCTCAATATCAGGAGCAGGATTATCAATTAGGAAATTGAGAAACTTTGTCTTTGAAGTGAAAAGCTTTTTTTTTTGTTTACCTTACACAGCATGAAAGACAACACGCGGGGAGCTAATTTCTACAGATATAAGTGTGGTGAATTGAGGCAGAGTGAAGGGGAGAAAAAGATAGTAGGAAAGAACTCAAGTATCCAAATGTGTGTGTGTGTGTTACAGTGCCCCTCTTCTTTGGAGGATTACAGTTTTTACAGGGTGGTGTGTGTGTGTGTGAGAGAGAGAGAGAGAGAGTTTCAGAATGTGTGTGTTCTGCTTTGGGTCTGATAAACCTTGCTTGTTTCTGTCTTTGTATAATCCCCTTCGAGTGTCAACACATTGATAAACCCATGAGCACGCTCTTGGGTGACAGTGCCTCTTAGAGCCAAAGTAAATATATCGGCCACCTGTCTCTGTTAGCACTGTGGGACACATCATAAACACTCTGATATGAAGAAACACCGGCATCCTGAAAAAAAAGAAGAAGAAGAAAAAAGAGAAAGACACCCGGCCCAGAGAGGAGCATTATATGTCATAGGATTAGACACCAAAAAGTCTTTCCTTTCTTTTTCGAAATGACCAAAGACACTTGATGAGTCAAGCCTTAAACTTATGATTTATGAGGTGCATGAAGGAATGTGATCTTCTATGTCACATGATTGACAGTTTAACATATCAAAAAATCATCCATCTCAAAAAAGATGGATGAGATATCCCTTTGCCCCCCAAAAAATACATCTCTGAGGCAACACTGGCACACTGGCACAGATCAAGCAGGTTAGATTAAGAAGAAAAAAAAAACATGGGTGACCTTTTATATTCTGATGATCCATTGTAGGAAAAGAAAAATACGGATAACAAATGAAGCATATCGGGATTCCCTGCTGGGAGATGGAGGACAGAAGAAACAGGAAGCAGAGGGGCGCTGCGGGAGACTTTATGTTATGCAACTGGCTCACTGATTCTAAGAGTTACCGCCTACAGAGACACACACCTGGCTGTGGGGCTGCTTATGGTCCTCACAGTTGTATAAAGTGGCGTGTGCATGCTTGTGTGTTTTAACATTTGTGTATCTGAAGGTCAGAGAGATGGCTCATGTAGTAATGGTAATTCCGAGTGAGATTAATGTAAATGTTTGTCTCTGAGAGCTTGATTTTCACTTCTGTCCCCACCAGAAACAAACCACAGTGTAAAGGAATAATCCCACCCTTCACTCACTCACACCTGAATCCTGTAGAAATAGCCTACATCCCATCACCTCCACCAGACAACCCAACAAGCTGATGATACAGATAGACATAATAGACACAGAATATATAGGAATTTTATTCATATAACCCATAATCACAAATTTGTCTCAAAGCATTTTACAATCTGTACAGTGAGTTATTCTCTCACTCTGCATCTAGCTGGTGAAACAAAGCCATCTGAGTGACAGTCTGTCTGCCAGTTTCTGCCTGCTTGTTTGTCTGTGTCTGTATGTTTCGTGTTACCTGCCCCCATCCTCTGCCCTCTGTCAGCTCAGCCAGCTCTGCATGCCTGCCAGTATCCACACCTGTTCAGCCTCAGTAATCAAGCTCACCTGGTCATCATCTCTGCATCACCCAGTCAGCATATATACCCTGCCCTGATTTCCAGTCTCAGCCGGATCATCTCCTGTGTTTGTTGTGTCAGCGACTCTGGCCGAGCCTTTTTGACTTTAAGTCATTCTTCCTCTCTCTGTGACCAGTTTTTGCTTATCTGAGTGTCGTCTCCCTCAGTACAGTTTGCCGGCTACGTCAAACCACTAGCTCGCCAGCAGCTCTCCAACCCTGGACTGCTACGTCAGATCTCCCATCCACTCAGACCCCATCTGACATTCAACATTACTTCATCTTCCAAACTCAATAAACTATTCTCTACCTTGCAACCTGTTGTCTGCATTCTGGATTCTTTCTGCATAACTGTGACAGCTAGGGCATTTTAGCACCTCATTGTTGTGGTATTACAGCCCACAACTTTACCATACTGGTTCAGTCTCACTGAAAGAACATCAACTGTTTCCTCTTAGTAGCAGGCAGCTGACTTTAGCCACAAACGCTCTAAAAACCTACCCACTATTGTATGCTATTGTCCAGCACCCAAATAGCAGACAGACAGAATAACTTTCTTGTGAACACTGTGGATAATTTAACAGCCAAATGACTAGTTATTTCCCACAGGAGTTGAAGATTAACACAAAGCCAAAAACAGAGTGAATTTCGCTAAGTTGACAGACATGACATTGCACCGAATGGATGGTGATGTCTGCTAGAAGTGTTTGCTAGCATATTAGCCAAATTAACTTCATATGGTTGTAATATACCAATGTTGCGTTTGATCTGCTTCCCCCAAGTCTGCAGTTTCCAGCCGTGTTGTATTTGAAAGGAGCTCGAATTTCCTCACAAGCCTTTTTTTTGTGCCAGAAAAAAAACAGACACAGATAGATTTCTGCTTAGAGAAAATGATGACAGGAAGGTAGCTGACACATGGGAGAGATAACTTCTGAATAACGGCTATCTGAATGATGGAAAACAGTGTGAAAGGTCATACAACATGGTCCCAGACAATAAAGAGGATAATGATGAAAGAGGGAAATAAGTAGCTGAAGAAAAGTGAGGTGATGCAGAAGAAGTGGGTTGAAGGGAGTCCTGGAGGAAAACGAGATAAAGGGACAGAGTGATTCACAGGCCAGTTCCATTTGAGTAATATGCACATTTCAGTAAATACAGTCATATCAGTCTATTTAATCTCATCACCTAGTGGTCATAATTTTCCCAGCGGCAAGTCATCTTGGCATTCTCATAGAAGAGCGTGTCTCACCCCAGGTGAGTTTGGGATTTAAGTTTGTTGCAAAGCAAAGGTGTGCCTGGAAGATAAGGCGACGTCTGAATAGAAACTGCAGAAGCCAGAGCTGTGGACCAGATCACATTTACTGTTGAGCCTTTGGCTCTTATCATCACAGTAAGTCCTGTAACAAAGGAGGAACATACAGCAACAGGGAGAAGTGAAAAGTCAGATGGGATGTGGATGAAAGAAAAAGAAAGAAAGAAAGAAAGAAAGAAAGAAAGAAAGAATTTGGAGTCACAGATAGCGACATATTATCATACCTCCAAAAGAAATGACTAAGTGAAAAAAGAAACTAATTGAAAATCTTCTGAATAGGCAATTTTTTCCCCTCCGAAATATGTAATATAGGCACCATCAGCATGACTGCTTTGATATCTCAGCATCACTGTGCACTGGGACTTTCTCCGATTTTGATGTTTGGTTGTCATGGAGGCGAAGTAGTTGGCCTTGGTTACTGTTACATTGATAATCTGCTCACCAGGCATTTCTTAATTGGATCACTGTTGGACGCTGACATCCTGTGTGTCCAGGGACACACATCCTGTGTGTGTGTGTGTGTGTGTGTGTGTGTGTGTCTACATTTGCATATAGTCTTCTATTTGTGTGTGAGCCTGTGCATCCTCTGTGTCTCACTTATTTTACAAACCTCCCTGAGGCTGCCGCACAAATATATATGAAGTCAGCATCTACTGAAACAAACAGATCGCTCATTTCTTAAATAGGGACTTAGTGCTAGCAATGAAAGTCATTTGTCAATATTTCAACTTGTTTAAAATCCTTAAAATGACTCACTGTTTGGCAGAACTTACTAAATTGATGAGTTTATGTGCAAAGCTTTTCAGTTTCAACAGTCCACATAAAAAAAGTGGTCATGCTTGATAGATGAGGCACAATCCCTCCTAATGCTGAGGGACAGTGGCTTGGATCACTATGACATACAGTCACATCTGTCTCAGTTTGAGCCATGTGGCCGCACTTAAAACACAGCAGGCACAAAGTTAGAGGGCTGGATATACTTCGGTAGATCTATGTGTCCCGACAGGTGACCGCAGTGCACTCAGTTTGAATATTCATTAGATGAAGTTTATCTTGTAGTTTTTTTTTTAATATTAAGAGTTTTATCGTGTGGTGGAGGGAAACTTTAGGAGGCTATTTTGAGGGAGAGCCTCAATAATACATGCTTTCCAACATCTGAGGAATATCTGTCTTTTATAGTCCCCCACAAAGAGATATGGAACTGCTGCACTTCACACTGGGATGAGTGAGAAAGAGGAAGCTTGCTCTCTTTCTTAATGTGCATGTCTGTGTGGTTGTAAGCACAGTGTGTGTGCATGTGCTCATTTGTGTCTGAATATTCATATGCCGCTGCATGTTTGGTATCTGTTCTGCTTGATTGAAGACTTACAGAGACACATGACAATAGTCACAAAGACCATAAAGCACAAAACAAAGATGCTAAATTATTTTAAAGCCATGGAAGAACTCAGGAGGAGACATTCAAGCACACATGTAGCCATATACAGAACATCATTATTGTACATAAGGGGGAATATATGCTCACATGCATACACATACTTGCACATACGTACATGTGCGTCCATACACACACACACACACACACACACACACACACAGTGTGTGTTGAAGCTTGGTGTGTATCTCCTGTGAGGGATTTACAGAGCATAGTGGTGAACATAGCTCAGGATTTCTGTCATCATTGAACACACACGGAGAAACTCTGCCCAGACAGCAGCATTGACAGATTGCATGAATAATTTAGGAATAAAGTGTGAGGCCTCATAGACCTCTGAATCACTACCAATGACAGCTGCCTGCTCTGACTTTGGCTTCTCTCTCATCTTTTTAATGCATATTATTTCCATGAATTCCTTTCTTAATATCTCTAAGCTGGGTCCGGACGCAAAGGGCATAGTACTGAATCTCTGACATACAAGCTATGGCCCAAGGGACAAGTGAAGATGACTTTTAGAAAACAATAGAAGTGATGGCACTGCAAGATTTCACTTATAGCTTTCTTGAAGCAATTAAATCCATAGTGCTTTATCTTGTTGGCGGAATTTATTGGGAGGATGCACAGTAGAGCTGGACTGGAGATAAATATCTTTACAATGTCACCGTAGAAGACAAGTGGGACATTACAAAATGATTTCTAAGGATTCACAGTTAGATCGTCAGCATTTAGGCAGGTAAACAGTCTATTGATTTGTAATTTCCAGTCAGATATAATTTGGCGGGTGATGATTAGTAGACTTGTTGATTTCAGAGAGGGAGAAAGAGAGAAGGTTTGGCAGAGAGAAGGAAGGAATCAAAAATTACATTTATTAGAAAATGCTTCAAATAGCAGTTTGCTGCATTGCAGGGGTCCAGTATCAGTCTAAAACAAGCTAAACATCAGTGGTGTATATACATTTTTAACTAGATGAAACGCAGGAGGATTACCAAAATGAAGGGGTCATGAATGTGTGTAACAAATTTCATGGCGATATTCCAAAAATGTCAACCTGCTGGTGGCACTATCAGCAAAGTTAGCATGTTTCATCCTCTAGCGATCATGAATACATGAAAAAAGTTGACCTAAGTAGTGAATTGACTGTCCACTAATACCATCCTTCATAAATTATATTAGTTCAGTCCTAAAATGACAGCATGATAACTGATAACTAAATGTAAAACCATTTAAAGAACTAGAGAAAAATATATTTTTTATCATGTCATTATCTGGCCAGTATGTGCTTTACAAGGAGATTAAACTCTTAGCTGAGCTTATAATATAATATGGACTATAACTCTGCTCGACACTCTGAATGTGACCGTTCTGCATAATGAGGACTTTTAATTTTCATAATGTAAAAGGACAGGTTTGCAATTTTTCAAGTATGTCTTAAATCAATAGCCAGGTGCCCGTATGACCTCTGAAAGAGTTTTCTTTTCTTTTTTTGTTGTAATCATTCCTTCTTTTCATACTGACCATTAAAATAACCTTCAAATGTGTTTACAGTGTAAGTGATACGGGACAAAATCTACAGTGCTCTTTTTGTGCAAATATGTACTCAAGAATTGATCTGAAGCTAATGTAAGGCTTAAGCCATCCGTACCAGCCAAATCGAGTGGATATCTCACAAAGCTACAGCCTTTTTAGTGCAAAATTCCTTCTTTGTGCGTCCTGTTGAGCAGCAGTGGAAGAATGATTTCAAAAAGAGGTGAATTTGGACTATAATGCTTAAAGTCTGGAAGTTATCCACTTGATTTGACCCATTTGGATGGCTAAAGCTTCATAATAGGTGCAGATGAACATTCAAGTTTTGCATGGAACAAAGACTTTGAATTTTGTCCCCCATCATTTAAATTAAAAGCACATTAAGGAGGGCTCTTTCTGTGAACAGCAGGGTTACAGTGAACCCAACCTGTCTCAATGTTCAAATGGGTACATAACTGTTGTTTTAAGACAGACTTGAACATTATGTGAACTCATCCTTTAAGTAAAACATGCTGCTTATACATGCTGCTTCTTTTACATACAGTGCCAGCTCTTCCCATTCACTTGAATAAGAAACTGTGTCCAAACCTCTGACTGGTACTGCATGTAAGATTTTGAAATGCAGGACTGAAAATTAAATTACACTATGGTATTTAAACTTGATATTGATATTACTTGATATACTGTGAAGTGAGAAGAGAGTAAATTAATGCCCTTTAGAAATTCACAGTGTTGGTAATTTAATAAATTTAGTTTATTGTCCGGCCCTAGTATACACCCAAATGTTGAGGTTGTTAGGCAGGCGACAAACTGGACCACTTCCATGTTTGAATTTAAGCCAAGCTGCAGGGGTTGATATATTCACTTCAGCTCATGATTAAAGAGGGTTTAAAAAACTCTGTCTGGAGTGTGTTTTTTTGTGTGTGTGTGTGTGTGTGTGTGTGTGTGTGTGTGTGTGTGTGTGTGTGTGTGTTACAGGGAGAGAGAGAGGGTGGGATAGGGTATTCAAATAGGATTGCAGGCTACAGCATCAAGGGGCTGTTGCCTTGCTCCAAAGTGTTATGCTTGATGTTAACTTTGGACAACTTGCCTGAAGAGCATGGACTTAAGAAATGTGCTCCAGGTCACTTCTCCAAGGCAACCAAAAACAATCAAGGTACACACAGCTTAAATTCAACAAGGTACTCTATAATCCCCATAGCTTTTATTAAAGAGTGACCTTTTTAAAAATGGATTTTTAAAAAATCACCAAATCCAATGATTTTTTTATATGGCCTTTTTGCACTAGCAGTGATTAGAGACAGCATTCCTGTTCCCTGTGTCACGTACAGAAGGGCTGGCAGACAGACCTACTGTAATCTGAATTCCCCCCCACCCACCCTCTTTCAAAGTGGAAGTTGAAGGTTTATTAGAGTTGGTGGCCTGTGATTGTGTTTTAATGAGAGAATGACTGCGGAGGGGAGATAAGGCACCCAGTTCAGGCTGAGAGGTCCTTGGTGGGATTAGAATAATCATCAAAAAAACGCCATGTCTTTAAAAAACACACAATGAAACAGGGCTGCTCCTGTCATCCTCTACTCCTTCGCCCATTCATCCCTCCATCCCTCCACCCCAACACCAGTCAGCCAATTGACATTCCAGTGTGATGGTCTGCTGCTTGCAGTGGAATGTGACATTTCCTCTCATCACTCTCTGTACCACGCCAAATGTGTGGTTTTACAGATTAGAGAGGGACAGTGAGGAAGTGTGGAAGGGGGGGAAGTGTGGAGAGAAGATGTGAGAGAGTGAGGGACCACAGACAGAGAGAAAAAGAGATAAGTAGATGGAGAGAGATACAGAGGCATTTAGGTACTAAATTAATGCAATCCCATGATAATGAGGCATTCAAACACAGGCAGCAGCATACGCCTTCATCGTGTCAGTATTCGTGTCTTCCTTTATTTCCATGTTCTTTATTTAATGTCAACAATCAACCACTGCCTTTGAGTTGCATTATGGAAATCAGAAGTGTGAGCTGGATAAATATTAGAGAACTTTAAATTTTGATTTCATGTAAATGTCACATGGTAATATGACATTAAGGCTTGTTATAAATTTGCTTTTATAAGCAATGCATTCACATAGACAAGGCTGTGACACAATGGCATTGCTTATTTACTCACCTGAATGTGTTGTGTATACATGGAGAATTAAAAAGTTTTAAAGTCAGCTTCTGTAAAATTTTACTCAAACGTCAAACATTGAAGACAGCATTTGAACACGCATAATGCAAAAAAAAAAAAAAAAAAAATACTGGCTGGAGATTAACCCACAAGTGTAATGCATGGCACACACACTGAATCTGGCCTTGCAAAAAATCCCTGATGGGATGTGGATGGTGGAGGAGGATGTGTCAGAGCTTCTGCTGAAAGAGAGGAAGGAGTAACTTTTTTTCAAGTTCCATATACAATTCAGGCCCAGTTACACCTGCCAAACCACAAGGTAGTCCAAGATGGAACATTTTTTCTTGTTGTCTTGACGTGGTGGTGCATTTTTGGAAGCAGCAGTCTGTGTGTTGAACACTCTGCTGTCAAGGAAGATAAAGAGGGTAGAAGGCATGGCCAGCCTGATAGAGGAAGACATGACACTGGTCCAAGAGGTCATCAAACTGACGTGCTCTCTGAAAGTGGCAACTGCCATCCTCAGTTAGGGGAAAAAACCCACCATATCAATCATATCTTTGTCACTCTCATTTACCCGTGTCCTACTTAAATTATGTTAATTAGTTCAGTTTAAGGTAATCTAGTCTCTGGATTATACTGATTGTTTTCAAGCAGGGGGGTGTTGACACACTGAATGAGGGCCAGACAGCTGAAACAGAGAGTCCCCACAGAGAGGAAGAGACAAGGTTGTTCTGATGATTTGGACATGCATGGGTTATTATTGTATTGTATTCTCTCTCCTCTCTCCCTCTTCTCTTCTGTTCCACTCTCTTGTCTTTTGTATCCCTCCCAGGAAGAAGATGGCCTTGGACCAGATGTTAGGGGATTTCCACACTCAAAACTTAAAGTAAAGCGAGAGGGATTATTTAGGTCTGAGTGGTGATGTGTTGCAGTGATGGAAAAACAAGTGGATCTTTGCATTCAGCAATGGCAAAGAGCTACCTGTCCATTCCAGCAACAAGTGAAAGAACACTGAAAGAGTGTTTAGCACAGCTGATGACAGAGTTAGAGCACAGCACAGTTTGCTTCATCCTGATTCTGTGGATCAACTAATATATCTGAAGAAAAACCTTAAAAGTAGGACCCAATACAACATACTAAATTAAATTTAGTATGTTGGGTGTTATGACAGTGAGACTGGTGATTATAGCAGTCTTTTTTAAATTATTCTTATAGAAACTGCACCACTGCATTCTGTTCACTGCTGAGTTAGCCTGCCTGCTGAAAGAGTACTAAGCACATCCATCTGCTGGCAGTAGTTAGCCTTTGGCACATTGCTCTATGCTTTATTGTTAATCCTGAGCATCCTTTTCCACTCCCCGAGGATGCAAGTGTCCTCAGCCGACATTACTGTCTTTCATATGCCGTGCTCAGTTTTAAAGCTACTGGTGAAGATACTGATTTGATATTAAACTAGACTATCAAAAGCATCCATTGGTACCAACCATGTCATACTAGCTATAGGCGCCCATGACTCTCCCCCTTTACAGCATCCTCAACTTTATGCTAATCCCGTGCAGTTTTTGGCAAAGATCATACTGCTTTTTGCATGCAGTATAAAAGTCTAAATGTGATGTATTTGAATAATTCGGCATGCTAGGGTCCCTAAACAGTCCTGAATTGCATAACGTGTGTATGACTGGAATGCTAAGACTCTTGTGGATTCAGGAGCTGAAATATATTCATGTGTGGTGGTGTTAGTACCCACAGTAGCCATTTCAGTCAGACTATTACTCATACTGTAGCCTCATGAAACTTGAAAACTAAAGCATTCAGGGTATGTATTGCTTTCTTGGGTATATGTGACAATAAAGGGGGTTTCTGAGCAATTTCCAAAACAGAAGTGCTTGCCATCCAATTCTGGCAGAAGTCAACAAATTTGAAGTTTTTTATGCCAAATCTACGGCAAGGGCAAACGACAACGACACAAAGGAAAACACAAAGACATTAACAAAAACACCATGACAACGACATTAACTCCTAATGGAAAGGGTAGGTACCTGCTATAACAAGGATTGGCCGAAAGCACGTCTGTCTTTTTAACAGGTGTGAAAGGCTGCTTTACGCCTCATATGTATGCCCTGCATCAAAATTCATTCACGTGTCTCTTTCTTTACAACACTGTGCCCTTGTTTGGATGTTAACATGTTAGATGAAGAGGCTCTATTACTGAGAGGAGCTTTCTGTGCAGACTGCTGGGTCCCAAAGTTCAGTACGGTGCAGCGTGGAGCCCTTTCACTATGTGTCTTCATAAGAAGCATGTTCTTATATTCACTTAGATATGCTGAAAATCTGAATAAGGTACTCTATCAGATTGGGTAGATCTTCAAGACCTTCCCTGGCCACGCCCTCTAAGTCATTCATTCATTCATTCATTCATTCGAGAGAGAGAGAGAGAGAGAGAGAGAGAGAGCGAGAGAGAGAGAGAGAGAGAGATGTGCGCATATGGTTGATAAATGTTTGTAATTATCTTTATGGTAATTGTCCTAAATAACATTTAACTTCCACCGCTCACTTTTTAGGCAGAATGTAAACTATTGTTGTGAAAATGACAGTAACTCCTTAAATTGTAATTATGACTGTTTCAGTGGAGCAGTGGTTATTAAATGTATATGGACTACTTACACATTCAGTCGGTCCGTTATTGTCTGTCAGGCTTTTCCTCTCAGTTTAATTACATTTCTCTTCGAACATATAGAGCTATGTTTCACCTCCTCATCAGTTTGCATTAGAAGCTGTTGCTCACTTGGTGATCGAGTGGTCTGTGTATGAAAGCTGTGATCACGCACACATCTTAATGATTTAGATCTGGCTTGACATATTCGCATATCCTCATCCTAGATTGGCAAATGTGCAACATATCATGCCAGGATGCACTGATGAGACTTTGTCGAGCCTCGCTTTTTCACTTATCCGGGATTTTTTAATTCTGCTTTTGTGCAACAGCCCTCAGGTAGGCCTACGGTGTAAAGCAGCCTTTCCCACCTGTTAAAAATACAGACGTACTTTCAGCAATGATCCTTGTCATAGTAGGCACCTACCCTTTCTGTTAGGAGTTAATGTCGTTGTGTTTTTCTTTTTGTTGTTGTCGTTTGCCCTTCAGGGCCACCGTACAAATCATAGCATGAATGTTTAACTATTTAAGAAATGAATCTCTGTAGGCTATGTCTTTAGGGTATTTTGAGAACCATTCACCTGATTGACTTCACACTTGGCAGGTGTATTGCTGAAGACCCAAAATTAGTGCAGTGTGAAGTTGTTTGGATGAGTAGTTCTCTAGAAATATACAAACAATACCTCATAAACAAGTCATAGTGCAGGATATGCTAAGTACATTTTGAATTTTAGTGTCTACCAATAGCCTGCACTAAGAAATCCACCCATTCCGGAACAAACACATTTTAAATGGGCACTGCATTAGTCATTGAAAAAAGCTCCAGTTGGACTTCCCCAGCCTTGCTACTGCAGAACTACTGATGGAGATGACCTGATGCCAAAGAGAAAATGAACCTGTACTTGTATCCTCATAAACATAAATAAATAAATACACATTTAAAAAAACAACAAAAAAAAACCCTTACCATTGAATCTGAAGAGCTTGTGTGGGATGAAGTGTATGAATATAATTATGTGGTTACCTTGTGTGTGTGAGGGAGATAAAGTTCAAGAGATGTCTGAGAGCTTCCACTTTTATATATAGCAACGCTTCCACTGTACATGTGTCCTGTTCCCAATCTGATCTTACTGTGGTTTGTTTTTTATTAATATTGTCCCCTCTTAGCTTAGCTTCTGTCATCAAAATCTGTCCTAAAACCAGAGAAGGATTTCAAGGTGTTGGCAATGAGTCGTGATTTTACGCAAGAAAGGTGTTTAACAGTGCTACTGAGTGCATACAAGCCCACACAAACAGTCACAGTCACACAAATGGATACACAAAGATGCAGTGTGTAACTTTCATTCCAATTATCAAACAGAGTGAACATGGTTGTGATAAGGTGACAAAACCCTGCAGGGGACGGGGATATGTGAACTCTGTTCAACTGGAACTCTCTTATTTACTGCTCTTTAAATGCTGTTTAAATCAGAACAGCTAATCTGAAAAAGCTTTACCAGTGTTGATGTGTGTGTATGTGGCAGAGTGAGAGAGAGAGAGAGAGAGAGAGAGAGAGAGAGAGAGAGAGAGAGAGAGAGAGAGGATGGAGAAAAGGATAAAAAAAGAGGGAGAGTTAGTTTGTGGCCTCTCTCTACAGGGAGAGGGGATTATGTTTCTCTGCTGTCATGTGTTCTGACATTCAGAATGTTATTAAACTTCAATAGGCTGAGCTCAGGGTTCACTGATTACTCTTACTGGGACTGAATCCATTATTCAGGGTTTACTTCACACCGTGTGTTTACCAAAATCACAATCATACCGGCATGCTTTACACACTGATGCATATACACCTGCACGTGCGCTCATGTATGCATATATGCATTCTACCTCCAGATGCTCACACATACAGAGTTATACACACACTTGGATAAATGCATTAGAGTAAATGTGCCATTACTGCAGTAATGCATTTTAGGTAATGTGACTGTCTTGGCAGATTTGATTTGTGTGCCTGCTAAATATGCATTGGGCCTGCGGGAAAGAGAAGGCTGAAATTTAGAGTTAAGAATGTTTCTGTAGTGATGTGAGTGTCTTTCAAGTGACCTCTGACACGGAAAATGAGAACAGAATAACTGTCCACTAAAACTTAAGAGATTGCCCACTCACAGCTTTCAGCAGCTACAAAACCACACACTGACTGGGAAAATGAAAAATGTCTTCTATAGCCAAAAAATGGCTTCTTTTCAACAAATGGAAATGGCAATTGAAGCATTGCCTTGCAGTGGATTGATTTAAGTGGGCAATTCTGGCCTATTGAGTGAAATATTACATTGAAATAGAGGGTATTTCCTGCTGCTTGGATTTTGAACCCATGCACCCTGGAGTGATTGGCTGGAAGTCTACCTGGGTTGTGCAAGGTAGGCTCCCTAACTTTGATCACTGTGGAAAGTAGCCCTGCTCCATAATCCCCTCATCTGTCATTCTGTCTAAGGTGATGTGTGCTACCATACATCTTTCCCTCACTCCCTCTCCTTCTCTGCTGTTTTTTCTGTCTCCAGCATCCATTTACTAGCTCCATCCATCTTCCCCTCAAGGCCATCACCTGCCTCCATCCACCGAGATGGACAGATGGGAAACAGAGGAAGAGAAGCAGAGTTTCAGGGCAACGGCATTCCCCTCTTTTCAAAAGGCCTGGCACCAGTGCAACTTTTCTGTTCCCCCAACAATGATGAGGCCCATATCTCAGACGGGGGCAGTTAATCTCGAAAGCATCGGACTAACAGGCTCTGTGTCATGATTGACTGTCCCTTTCAGCCAGTCCCTGGGTGACCCTCTACACCATAGAGACATGAGGGGACCAATAAAGCCTCAGCTGGATAATAACTCATCATAACCTCATACGTTTTCATTTATAGAGCAATATAACTGCATTAGTAGTTATAAATCAACAGCTAATGGGATAAGTGAGGACTCAAACTGTGAGCTTTGATGTGTGTACTGACCACTGAAGTGATGAAGAAATATTTAAGACGGTCCTGCATCAGGCCAGAGTATCTGTATCTGTCCATTTGTACAGTGTTGAATGCATTTTATACATTATCCAAAGTACTTTTTTTTTAGCTTGCTTCTCATTCACTAATTCACACACACATGCTTTGCACTCATTCATACACAGAGATGGCAGCCAACTACCATGCAAGGGCCTGACCAGTGGGACCTGACATTTATAACAGCATTTAATGCAGGGATAAATGATCAGAACATGGAAACAAGGTATTACATTGCGCTTAAAGGTTAACATATGTAATATTTGTCTTATAGCAATAACTCGCAATAAGTCTTTGACCCATAGAGATAATCAGATACATCCCTGGTAATGCTTTCCTGGTATTATCCTGGATAGTTGTCTGCTGTGTCTGTACTGCAGCTGAAGTTGTTGTAATTGTTCCAGGGCTTTCAGTCTGGTTATTAGCAAGTAGATAGATGGAGGTCACAAAGTCAGTCGGACTTTGTGTGTTAAGAACATTCTGTTTACTGCCAGAATAACTCTTATGCTTCTAACAACAAGTAAAAGTAACAAGTAAAAATCATGTATTCAAAATATTGATCTGGGGAGAACAAAAAACATCATATTTGTTGGATTTTCGCAAACTTTCTGGCCTGAGATGATCCAATAAAAATCGCACTTTAATCTTTACCATTTTTTGTATTTGAAGTCCAATGTGCTGCAATGAAAGGCATAAACCATTAGAAAACATTATTTTGTGCCTGTACTATGTGTGTATATGGTTAAAAAGACATGCATGTTTATATACTGTTATATGTGATTGAAAATCAAGGGAGCACTAAGACTGTCCTGGAGCGATTTCTGTGTATTGTCAATGTGTCGCTAGATGCTGTGTTCAGATCTCATCCTGCTGTGAGTGCCAGTCACTCAGACTGCTAGAAACGGCCTGAGGGCTGGATGGAAGAGAGACGAGAGGTGCTACATGCTATTGAACGAGGCCTCACTCTTGTAGCATCTCTGTGGGCGGTGTGTGTGTGTGTGTGTGTGTGTGCGTGCATGGGCTTATGTATGCCCATGTCTGTGCGTATGTATCTGCTCATGTATATGAGCGGAAGAAAACACCCACACACAACTGTGTGTAGCCGCTGCCTGCAGCTGCTTGTGGGTGTATGCAACACACATGGAGAAAAGAGGGGCATGCACAAGGGAGAACAGAGAGAGAGGGACACAGTTGAATTACAAGTGACTTAAGAGATAAAAATAATGAGAGAGCCCCAGCATCCACGAGTTTATGTGTTACTCTGTCCTTTTGCTACAGGCTGAGGCAGTTTACTCTAGCTATTCCGAAGAGAAGCGAGCATTTCCTCTGTGATGGCTGCAGGACTTCACTCCATCCCTCCAACATGAACAAGCAGCAGTTTCTTCACCACTATTGATTTCCTTTCCTCTTCCATTTGGAGAAACATGTCTCACATGCCATGAGGAGACACTGCAACAAAGTTAGACTACCTCTCTTCATAAAAGCATTTTTGAAATACAAAGGAGGAGAAGAAGGGAGTTTAGGAACAGACCTAATTTCAAAAACAGATCGCCCACAGCAAAAATCAATAGAAAGCACCAGCATGACGCACAGACAATATTTTTAGCTTAACTAAACCAATTAAATGAATTAATGAAAATATGGGCATGTGTACAAACACACACACACACACAGACACACACACACACACACACACACACACGTGCACACACACAAAATAAAAATGGAGCAAAATAATATCATAGCATCCTTATGCAGTTGAATCAAAGTTCTAGGTATCAACTTATAAGCATCATAAAAATAGATAATTTACATATGTTTTGACATTGTGTTGTTTAATCAGATAAAGGTGCCATATTTTGAATGTCTAGAATTTCAGGCTACAGGTATAACTATGACCACACATGAAATAAAAAGAGGATGTGTGAGGTACTGTATCTGCCCAAACATACACTGTAAATGTCAGCATCTCTATTCTAAGGCTAAGAGTTTCATACTACATTATTTTTGCTTGTGTGTGTGTGTGTGTGTGTGTCTGTGTGTGTCCACTTGAGAATCTGTGAATATGCTTATTAGTACAAGGAAGTATGTGTGTGTATGTGGGTGTCCACTTGTGTATGTATGATGTTGCTGCTCATCATCAGTTCCCTAATGAGAAACAGAAAGTGTGTGAGAAATCTGCACCTGGAAACAATTAAGCAGCATTCATGCTCAATAATTCTCCAGGCAGAAATAAGAGACTCTTGGTGTGCTTTTCTTTTTTTTCTTCTTTCTTTCTATCTTTCTTTTTGTTTTCTCATCAAAATGTCTTCTTCACTCTAACATCATATTTGATATTTGTGCTGCCCTCACCATCAGTGCACCTGCAGGTAATCCTGAGAATCTTCATTATTTCACAGTTGAAAGCATTTTTTTTTTTTTACAGTTTCAAAAATACATCATCATTTTTGGATGTGATTTTCTGGTCGTCGAAGATCCAGGATAGGTGACGCATTCAGATTTAATTTTAGATAGACTGATGAGTTAGGGACATAATTGCATTGTCCCTGGTAATAGAGAAATTCCATCCAAATGGAAAGCCTAAAGCCCAGTCCTGGACATTTCTAGTCATATACCAGACCAATAAAGAGGATGTCTGATGTCATAATAAAGAAGTGATGGTGACAATTGCAGTGTCCTCAAATACCCTGTTTCCAAATGAGGAGATGTTTCTGATATTGGGTGAGAAGACAAAACAACAAATATCCGGTGACTCTAGAAACACCTTGAAAAAGAGAGGACAGAATGACAGATAGAGGGAGAAAGAGAGATGTTAATTATACAGTAGGGCATTGCCTGTCACAGTGAGAAAGAGTGGGGCCTCTCGGGGTAGTTGATGTCACTAATCATGGGGTGTGACACAGCATAACATCCTGCTATCTTTCTCTAACGCACACACATACATACACATAAACTCACACGTACACAATCAGTCCCACTGCATACAATGCCACATTCTATATTTGTACCTTCATTATCAAATAATTCCCTCTTTCAGCCAGAATAATATAAGATGACAAATCAGATGACATTTATGTTTCTTCAAGGTAATGGAAATGATTGTCTGTTTTTCAACCCTCACGTATGCAGATGGAATTTTCCAAGTCAGAATTTATGCAATGCAAAGAGAATAAATGAAAACATAACTAATTATAATAAATGGAGAGAAAAAAGCATCACGTAGTATAAAGCACACACAGGTTATCTCTCACCAGCTGCAGTTTCTTTGACATGTCACAGTCCATTTATATTTGGAGTAATAACATTATGGTGAATGTTTTGAGGTGCCGTTTTGACAAAACTCAAACTGGCTGTCTATATAAAGTCACTGGTTCAAATGAGCAAGCCTTCATTCCTTTGACTTGTCCTCTTTTATGTTTTCTAAATGTGAAAAAAGGTACATTACAGATTTCTGAGCTTGAAGGACAATTTTGAAAACAAAATACACAGAGCTACCGGTCATTTCTGCATCATTGAAGCGAGGCCTGCAGGCGGTCTCAACTCGCAACTCAACATCCACCTGCTACACTCACATGGCATATATTTTTAACTGTACAGTAACACATATCCAGTGCACCCTTGTATCAAGGCTGTGTGCTTAAGCCATCAGTGCTTTGCTCTCTCTTCTTGGCTGTAATGCCTGCTGCAACACCGCTCACCGGAAAGCTGTTCATATAGAATTTCACAAGCCTCACCTCCTCCGTCCTACGGGTGGATCGACCCATGGATCCACATAATAATCCATTCCACAACATTGCCTGACTGAACTAAATGAATTCATGCATTACAGCTGGACAGTTTGGAGTTTAGTTGAACAGAAATGATAAAGGGATAGCATACATACAGTCAGCCCTGCCGTCAAGGCCTGAAGGTCTATGGTTGACCATTAAATGGGATTTATTTATATACAGTAAATGGCCATACAATTGATATGATTCAACATGATAGATAAATGTATTGTTATCATTAAAATACATTTCCAACATGTCATCTGATACCCTACCTCCTGCTGTTATTGTGAACATTGTGTGTTAGGAACATTTTGCCAGATCAGATGGGCAGACCACACGTGTCGCTAATTTTAAAAAAACTGCAGCCAAATTAGCTCAGTCAAAACACCTCACCAAAAAACCAGAGGCCCAAAATAGAAAAGAGAGTACAGAGAGAACAAAACAATGAAAGCAGCAGAGTGTCACTGGCCAAAAGAAGCACCATGGGGAGCAAAACTGAATGTGGCAAAGTTGAGCAGAAAATAAAACCAATGCTGTTATGTTGCTACCTGCTGGTATTACTAATGATAATCAGACTGTTGTTAACTGAGCGAGGGATGAGTACCCACATGCAGACCAGGTCCACCCACCCAGCTCCTTCTGCAGACTCAGATTCAGAGTGATACAAGATGAGGCAGCACAGGAAAATAAACAAATAGGCCTAATGGATGGCCCTGGACTATGGAGATTGAATTTGATAAATGAAGAGTATTTACTCGTTCACTCTTGCTTTGATCTTATGATGTAATGCCTTGCAGTAATTTCCTCAATGTTTGATTTTACTCTCCTCTAATCACTCATTCAGTCATCCTCTTGTTTTGGATGAAGGAAAGAGGAATATAACTGTCACACTTTAATTTGACAGAATTTTTTCTCTATGTTTTGAAATAACTCAACCATACTGAGCATGTGTAAGCAAAAACAGAGCATGGCCTGGATGGGTCTATAATACGGGATTTTGAAATGGTTGTTAGAGTGTCCATCTGTGTCACTGCAAGGCTAATGGCCAAGAGCTCATTCGAAATTGCTAGTCTTTGTGTTAAGAGCACAGGGTGGGCGGGTGGTGGTGGTGGTGGTGGTACTGGAGTGGAGGTGAATGAGGGCCCCCAGTCTATAATTCCTAATGGCTGGCCTGTATTAAATTACAAATATAATAAAGGTGGGTTACTATTTTGTTAGTCTCAGTGTGAGTCAGTATATTCAGGTACATATTTGTTGATAGGTGAAATGGTTAAAGCTGCTTTAATCCATAGTTTTATATTAACAGTTGATACATCTGTATTTAATGTGGAATGATTCACTGGTAGTGAAGAACCCACAGAGAGTCATCATCTGACCCCACACCTCCCTTCAGGTTTAGAGTGTTTTAGCATTTTTCAGTCACATGATTTGCAACTGTTTTGTTTTAGTTCTGCCTCAGCGCTCTCATCAGCTGCAGTGGACAGGTCTCATGACTCACACGTATAAAAAAACATTAAAGAGCTAAATATATTAAGTTAACTTTGAACTGATGGGGATACTAGTAGACTAATATTGTCCCCAACAGGTGAATTCACATTTCCTGGATAAAACATACTACTTCAATGATTCTTTTCAATATCTATGACTCTATTCTAATATTTTTTTCATGATTAATTGATGTTTTGTCCATAAAATGTCAGTAAATACACGTTTTTCAAACTTGACATTTTCAAATGTGTTGTTTAGTCCAACAGTCAAAAGATCCAAGAGATATTCAGTTTATTTTTTATATATAACACAGAAAAGCATCAAATCCTCACAATTGAAAAGCTGCAACCAGCAAATTGTGGGCATTTTTTTGACTAGAAAACGTCTAAAATAATCATTCAATTATAAAATAGTTTCAGTTGAGGGACTAATCAATTAATGGTCTAATTGTTACAGCTGTAAAACATGACTATCATATCATTTCACTGCAGGAAAAAAGACACGTATGGAGGGCAATTGATCTCTGAGGCATAACACAAACTGTAAGGTTCCATGTTTAAATCTCAGTTGGGAATGAATATGATCACTCTCTCTGCCAACACAATTGATTCAATTAATGAACAGAAATACAGCATCAAAGCTGTAGCTTACACATCATAAGGGGTGGTCCACTATCTCTCTGCCTTCTTATCTATGCAGGTTTATTTTCTGGCTTTTATACTTACAAATTATGTATTCATACAGATGCAAATGAGTTTGACTGGAATGTATATGAAGGTGCTGCTTAATTAAATGTTGGCTGTACTCATTAATCTTTTTGACCCTGATGAGGACCATTAAGTTGAGTCTTTTTTTTTTTTAATTGCATTGCAGCTCTTGTAACAGAGACTTTTTTTCTTTTGACTGCCTTCATGTGAAACAGACTGCTGGAGATTATTTTTTGGATCACTGCACTGCTTTCAGATCCAAACACTGCTTTATACTCAGTTCACCCAAAGCATGAGTTGAAGATATATGACTCCTGTGGGAAAAAATAGAACAAATATACATAGTTTATTCCTTTATTCGGTTACAAAAGCATGATGACTTCCTTCCAGGACACTTTGGTTAGAAAAAAAAAAGTTTATTTCTCAAAAATCGGATTCCTAATAGTTGTATTCTTTTTTTTTTCTCTTTTAAACTCATGTATTAACCATTGTTTTAATTTTAAAACTCATGTACACACCTTCCTTATTTAAGAAAAAAGAAAAAGAAAAAAAAAACCCAACAATAATGATGTTTCTGGTGAATGATTAGATTCCAGTAGTAAAATACTGTGGAAAAAGACAACGACAAAGAAATATTCAAATGGTGCTAAATTTCAAGCACTTAAAAAACACCAACAGGAAAACCTCTTTGAAATTGCAACAAAATCAAATCAACCCAAAACTGGCTTTAAACAACATTAGCGTCTAGAGATTATTCAACATCAGTGTGTGTGTGTGTGTGTGTGTGTGTGTGTGTGTGCGTGTTTTATTTCTTACAGTCCTCAAAGTGTATGACACTTTATGGCACCCCAACTCTCCTGTATAATACAAACATTGAGTGTCTTTTTTTTGTATTTTTTTTTACAAATCTGTTATGGCATATAAAACATCTTTCTGAAGGTAAAGCCTCCACTGAAGAGTGCTGTGCTGTGTCCTAATTAATACAACATCAGCAGAAGAAGACGCATCGATGGAGGAAGAAAGGAAAAGTACTCACATGATAACTAATTCAGGTACACTGAGGCATGATTGGAAGGAGAACACACATTTTCAACAGGAAAGCCTTTTATATACATAATAGGTGGAGATATGTATGATTTCGGTAAACTCTGACAGCCCATTTTCCTTGTTTGTAGGATAATGTGGAGAAAAAGAGAGGGCAGACATTAGATTTGGTACCGTCTTTTTTTTAAAGCAGAAAATTAAAGGTAATAAAAAAAGAATACACGTGTTGTTGTGGAGGCAGAGGATGCGTGCTGCCTTTGAACAGGCGCTTAGCGTCTGCTGTGAAATGAGAAGTCAGCTATAGTGTGCAATACATAATCTGAAGCTGACCTCTGACATCCGACAGCAGTGGAAATCCCATTTCTAGCAATAACCTTCCAGCAACCTTAAAGTAAAATCACACCTCTGGACACTGTTAGACTCTTGGATACCAACAAATATGTGTGATGTTCAGTGCATTTCAGGACTGATGTTGTGAGGAATTACAGTAATTTGTCATTTTGATGTACCCACTTTTCACACAACCGGTTTCATCTTGATCATTTCCTATATTTTCTTGAGTTATTTGTGACATTACAGGTGTCTGAAGTTGTTGTACTCTGAGTGGAATATTTCTGTGGGTGGAGAGAGGGAAAGTAATAGGTGAGTAAGAGGAAAACATGTTGGATGTGCTGCTGTTGGTTTATCTCCTTACTTGATATTTTTTACCTAATGAGCTTCAAGGACAAGCCTAGTGACTTTTTACATTTATAGACCTAAACTAACATTGGACTGGTCTTTATGTGCACTGTTATTTATTTTGAGTAAATCCCACACCATCCTGCTGTCAAAAATATTCACTAGTGTGCCAAATGTGTATTATTCCGCAGCTGAAAGTAGTCCCTGACAAGCACATTATGTACACCTCTTTTTGAGAGGCTTTTTGTGAGCCTTTTCAAGAGCTGCTTTCACATTCATGATCAAGAGGTAGGGAAGTTTATCTGTGCTCACCTTAAATCTGAGTTTAATATGTCCAGATATGAACATGAATCAACTACTCTAAACACTTTGGCTGTGGAAAGTATTGAGAGATGGACCAAACCTTATCCTTTCATAGAATTTGCTGACAGTGGGAAAAATATATAATCTTCCAAACTTTTTGTGTCCTTAAATCTGTTCTTTGATACCAAATCACAACATTAGCTGAAGAATTGTTATCTTCTGCTGTCAGTCACTCATGAGAATATAAAAAAACCCCACTATTACCAAGCTGAATGAGTCCAGAAATGCAAAGTACATCACCAAAATAAAGTTTGTTAACAGTATTCAAATGTTTCTAGGTGGAATTTTCCTTCAAGGCTTGTATGTCAAACACAGGCTGCCCTTTGTCATCTCTGCCCTCTACTGTTCAGGGCTTGCCACTCTAATTCTTCTTTATTTCACATGTCCAATGTAACCTCGGCTTCCAATAAACACAGATAGGACTGACTCTGAATCTGTCAGTCACACCAAATCTTCCAATCCCGCCTCCTTCCTGAGCTAGCTAGCGACAAAGAGAGGAGGCCGACTTTCCTTTTATAGGCCATGCACAATCTGCAGGGGATATGCCACTCTCAATAAATTGAGAGTGAATAGCTGCGCTGCCCATTTCATTAAAACTGAATACAGCTGAAAATACATCACAGGAGAGAGTGAATTATGCAGCAATGACTCTAACAATAGTGTGAGGAATATTTTCTCCAGATTATATCTGAATTTGTCAATCTCAATTCTTTACCATGTGCTGCAAATAGACTCCCTAGTATATCAATGGATATGCTATGAATGTCACAACAGTAGAATACAGTGTAAGGTCACTCAGTACTGTACATAGCCACAGAATAATGTGTCTTATAGTGTAACCCTTTCTCACACAGGTCAAAGTGAGCATTTCTGAATCTGCTCTCTGATCATTAAATAGTAAAACTCTCGACCTATCTATCAATCTGTTGGCCAAAACAACCCAGTAGCAACAAGTGTGTAGTGTATGTATGTGTGTGTGTGTGTATTTGTGAGAATGGTCATATGGCACAAAGACAAGGCATGATGTGTTAAATGAGGTGTAGCAGCAATGCATGTTTGTTGTAGCCTGGCCAGCCGCTGATTTAAACAGCACTGATCCCTCAGTTGAGGAAAAATCAAATCAACTACTTTTGACAAAGCTCTTTAGCGCTATTACAACAGTGTAAACCATATACTATATCATAAAAACTGCCTATGCTACACAGAGCACTTTGTCCTTTCCGAAATGGCGTGTAAATGTGAGAGTGAAAGAGAGCGGGAATGTCCCAAAACAATATTAAATCATCATAGCAGTCACAAGTGTTTTGTCCTCAATCACCACATCTGTGCAAAGACATGTTTCCATCAGCCATCAGAAAGCATCTAGGTAGTACAAGTCAGCAGTGGAAGTGAAGATATTGCACACGCAGACTAAGGTCAACAGCTCCATCGAAATGGCACAGCGCAGGCGTCACACTGAAGAATAAAGTTGTTTTTTTTTCTTTTCCACATAAATGAACACTGTAAAAAAATTCAAAAACACGCCCCCCTCGACGGCTTCTTTATTGCAGCACATTTCCCTTCTTTTTTTTCCAAATATCTCTTTTTCAAACATCCACTTATTTTAAAAAAATTGTTGCGAGTTTCCATCGTAGTTTGGAGCGATTTCGAGAGAGTGCATTTTGGCAGTAAGTTAAGTCTTTGTTTGAGATCGGGCACGTTGACAGCCAGGAGAACAGATGGGTCAAACCGGACAGCCATGATTTTTGAGGACATTAAAGAGTCTTGTGCTCATCCTGCTCCACCCTGCCTAATTCCTCGCCGCCGGCACAGTCACGTGACCATCACATGCCGGAAGCACCCAGTCCCATGCTGGCGGTGTGGCTCATGCAGGGCAGTGTCTGAACTGTCTTGGGGAAGTCGTGGGTGAGGATTCGTCCGTTCTCTCCGCCGCTCCCGTTGCCACTCATCCTGGTCAGAGTGGAGCAGCGCATGGCGTCGTTGATGGATTGCTGTCAGAAAGAAGCAAAGAGATTACAGTTAGTCTGCACCCATAGACATGGATTATATCCTAATCAGAACAAGAAAAGTTAATGCAGCAGTTAGAGCTAGCAGCGCACTTTAAAAGCTCTTTCAGCTTATAAGAGGAATAAAGATAAATCTGCAAAATGTTATGCATCTTCTCCAGTCTTTGTTATATAAACACATGCGCATAAGCAGCTGTTTTTGTCACTATCTGTATGTGGTGCTGGCACGCCAAGAGGTTCAGAAGCAGAATAAGCTGTTAGTGGAGTCATAAGGTGCTGGTTTTCACCCTCTTTATCTAGCGCTGAGTGATATTCGCGGGTGGTAAACCATGGCACCGGCCGATGTGCATCAATGTCCTAATTTGTAACAGGAGGAGCAGAGCGAAGTGTGGGCAGTAAGAAGCAAGCCGAGGTTTCACTCATTGGTTTAATAGCTCCATTCTCAAGTCTAGCACAATAAAAGCCACCGGGCTTGAAAGGCGACCTAATGATGTGTGATGCATGTGTGTGTGTGTGTGTGTACGAGCACATGTGCTTCTTCTGTGTTTGCCCGCAGCCCCTATTCTATAGCTGATTGAATTGGGCAAAGCAAGTGCAGATCTGGAGCAACTGGTGAGTGCTGCATGGGGATTGGAGAATTACACTGCCCTCTAATTGGAACAGCGTTGTTGTTTTTTTTTCAAGCCAAACAGCATAAAGGCACCGCTGGACTAATAGGCTCCTCGCCAATCTCATCAGCATACTGATCAGGTGCCTCTTTGTAGGTTGATTAAAAAAATAAGAGATTCATGTAGTAGATCACGCCTTGTCTTGGCTCTGCTTTGCCTTTTTCTGCTGTTTACATGAAGAGTATATCAGTGTGCCCCCGGAGGGCTTTGATGTTGGAAGAATGAATCAAAGGTGGTTTGTGCAAATTGATCCATGAAGCAGAAGACTAATACTGTAGGTAAGACATTGCAGCTGCTGGAGGAGAAACCTCACATCTCGCAGTGAAATACTAAGCAACAAGTCCTTTACTTTAAGATTTCAAATACAAATACAATAACTTGGGTTAGACTGGTCTGGGTTAAAGCAGTAATGGAACACATGTGAGCCGAGACGGGCCTGCCTTATGGTATACATATAAAGGATGTTCACCACAATGGGCCCTGCGTTGCGAGACATTCAGCAAAAAGAGAAGAAGGAGCAGGGGAGAGATGTGCTCACAGCGACAGAGGTAGATGTACCACTGTGATTCAAATTGCCTTTACACCTGTGCTGCAGAGTTTCTTCATTTGTGAACATGCGCTATGAGATTATTGTAATGAGTCTAGTAATGGGATTTCACTCCAAAAGGAACATTATTATAAGCCGAAATAATAAAAGACAAAATTCTAGATTCTACATTACTTACCACAAAATGTAAATGATATGAATAAAACATTTTTAGATTGATTTATAATTCAATATCATTGAGTTTTTAAAGGTAGAAGCTTTTTTTTGGTGAGTGCTTTTGGACTAGAGGAAAAGTAATAATTCATGTTTGATTCAAAAAGCATAAAAAATGAAATCTATAGATCAGAAAAAAAAATCAGGCATAAGGGCAATTTAAAATCAAGTGATTCAAGACAACGGCAGGAGATCAGTAACATAGAGACTGAGCGAGGGAGCGGCAGAGGGAGAGAGAGGTACAGGAGAGCGTTTGCACTGCGGTGGAAGCCGTGAGAGGCCCTACTGTGATCACGGTTAGATGGGCGGGGGGGTGAGGAGGCGGATGTTCATCGTCATCATCATCACAATCATCATCATCATCATCATGGCTTGATCACAGCGTTTCCTACCCCGTGGCTGTGCTCTGCCCTTATATCTTAACAATGTTGTTGGCGTACAGGCCGTAGCTCTGCAGCTCTGTGTAGGGGGCGCTAGCACCACTGTCTAAGGCTGAGCAGTGAAAGGCCTGAGCGGCTGAGGCGGCAGCGGCTCGCGCGGTGGACACCTTCATTCGGCGCGACTCGGTCCTGGACTTGTAGCAGAACTCCACCAGTGCCACCAGCATGGCCAGGCCCAGGCCGCCGATCAGGATGTAAAAGACTCCCGCCACATTGCTGAGGCTCAGAGCGCTTGTCTTGTCCTAGAGGGGAGGTGGAGAGAGAGGGGGGGCAGAGCCAATTGGTGAGGAGTGATAGTGGAGCAGTGCAACAACAAAAAGACTACACTGTAGGTTTACATACATATGAGACATAACTGAAGACAGACACACTGATTCACACACGTATTTAAAGGTATATTATGCAGGATTTTCCGGGTGGCGCTTGTGAGCAAAAAAGTTGGCCAGAGAGAGAAAGAGAGCAGCAGTGGTCGAGCGAGAGAGAGAGTGAATGAAGAGAAATTTATTTTCTGATTGTTTCACAGCGGTTATTCTCTAAAGCAAATTACCACTCCTGCACGTTTGCACAACTCTGCAAGAAGGTGTCGTGCTGCCACTCTGCTCCATGTGTGTAGATCAGCCTCGCTCTAGCAGACACACAGACCTGCTGCTCTTTATACATCCACACAGAGACAGAGAGCAGAGAGCAGAGCGGAGCAGAGGAGAGAGACGGAGACGGTGATGTAATCTGGTTGCTACGTTTACGAGTCCCACACTTGTGCGCTGTTATTGGCTCGGGGCTACACACTCATTGCCCAAAGACTGACGCCTAGAAGCATCCCGAACATGACAATATGAACTATTCTTTCTTTTTTTTTTTTAATTTTTAAAAAACTTTTAAATGATGATGTATATATTTTTTGTTTTAGGAAAATCCTGCATAGTATGCTTTTAAAGACACATTCGTTTCACAAATAAGAAGAAATCACATGTGCAAGGACTCAAATGCATTAGAATAACATGACACACACACACACACACACACAAACTTCTGCATCCACACACAAGGGGAAACACTAGTCATACATGTAAAGTACGAGACAAGAGGACGAGACACACAAAAACACACAAAACACACACACACACACACACACACACACACACACACACACACACACACACACACAAACTTCTGCATCCACACACAAAGGGAAACACTAGTCATACATGTAAAGTACGAGACAAGAGGACGAGACACACACACACAAACAAAATATGAACAATACAAACATATGTTGAAAGCCTGTCTCACAAAGCAGGATTAATTGGGTTAACTTTTTTTTTGTGAGTCTCACAAAGACAGCTTGTGTTCAAACTGAGCTCCGTTGCCATGGTAATAAACAGCGTAGACTGAGCCTTTAAGGAACAGTTTTTGACAGCCACCTCCTTTCTACTTAATTATCAGGAAAAGAAATGAGTTACCATCTCAAGAGCACAGAAGAACATCTTTACAAACTGGTATGACTGCTTCCTGAGATGATTTATTCTATTACATCATCAATAATCTGTAGCTCAGCCAGTGCTCTTCACTGGGCTTCTTACAAAACAGCATGTTGGAAATGTGAGGGTAGGACATTTAACAGCATTTAAAAGGTACGTTAAGTCATCTGTCAGAAAGCTCAGTAGAACCCACAGTGGGGCCTAGCAATAAGTTACAGTATCTAACATGAGGAATGCTCACCCCAACTTCTTCACATTTCACCTTTTACTGTATGTGCATTGTTAAATATGATGTAATAAATCATTTGCAATAGCTGCATTCCATTCCTTTCCTGGCAATAAAACACAGCTTCAAACTAACCAGCATGCAGGTAGTTGTAATTCATGAATAAAATATACAACTGCATTTTTTAGTCACTGGTTAAATGAGGACTCATATTCAATCACTGCAGAACAGGCTTCATAAATAGATGAAAGATTTGTGCGATGAAAGATTTTTTGTAGCACAGCCAATGCTTTCACTTTCTTATCATATGAATAAAAAGTCCTCTGATGGCTGTCTCACCACAAGCAGTAATCCTTCATTGATCTTCAACCTTTATCAAGCCTTTTCTATTTTCACCAATCTCCTGCAGTACTTATGTATGAGGCGGATATATATCAGTAACCTATAGTATCTATTTCACATACCAGTTTAAGGCTAAAGTAGACATTTTATCATCATTCTTCTCTTTACTATGTATATCCTTTTATACTGTTGCTTGTATTGGGTATCACATAGCTTAACTTTAGCTTTAACCCAGCATAGGGAACAACAGTTTCATCTTTTCTCATATTTATTCAACATTCTTTAACTGTCAGTGTAGCGTATGATTGGCTGCCTGCTTTAAATCGCAATTCTTCCATGTGCACATGCTCGTAGCTGTGTGGTTAAATCTTGGGTTTTAACAGAAACAGCTTCGTGAGACCATGTATCTAGAATAACCAGTGTTTAGTTTACTTTACTAACTCAAAGAGAGCTACAGTACATTAAGCCTGATTTGTGAGACAAGCTTCAAATCTTTAAAAAAATATACTGTTCATAACTTCTTTATACATTTCTAAACATTTAAACAAAGTCTACGTGAATATTTGAACTAATAATTGCATAAATTTCTCAAAACTACATATTGGTAAGGCAGGAGGTACAGGTAAAGTTCATAAACAACCCCACAACACATGCATTCATGCAACAACAACACAATAACTCTTTGGTTTGAAATAGCTTGATATTATAGGTCATTATTCTCTATCTCAATGGTGCCTACTTACATTTATACCTATTTACATTCTGTAATGAAATGTAATCATTGAGAGTTAAATCAGTTGACCTAATAAGCTTTCATGGAACAATGGGATCTAATGAGGATGCTTCTCCATGCACATCCATCTGGGGAAAACCTTTGTGCCACTTTAGGAGATGGATACCACATGAAAAGCTATAGTTCTGTAAGCTTGGCCATTTATATTATATTACACCTCAATTTGCATTTCAGTGTGCTATACGTTTAACTCAGGATATCAGCACCAGTGATCTCTAGCCACTGCTCATATTCAGGCTTTCATTTTTAACTCAGAGGGAAAAGTTTGCGTTTGAATACATTTAGTCTGTCTTTTGGCTAAATAATATGTAGATAAACCCTGCCGTACAGTATATATTGAAGTATTATGTGATCTGCATAAGATTTTTTAGACCAGGGCTTGTGTGTCAAAAAATGTGTTATGAAGGACTGAAAGTGTGCAGTCTTTTCCTCCAAATACAACAATACCTGATTATTTCAGAGACTAATTCCTCCTCTCAAGCTCTCAAGCTAAACTTATGTTTATCAAAACACCTAAAGCTGTATTTAAAAAGCTTCCTAGAGCTAGAAACATCTTAGAATAAATGTTCTGTTTACATTTGCAATTAAAACCTGAGCAAAGAAATAAGCTATTAATGCAGTATCTCAGCCCCTCACATAGCTAATACCTGTTTAAAGTGGGGAGTCAAGAGTTGTTTAATAGAGCAGGAGGTATCACATGTCAGGCTGTGAGTACCACAAAAATATTAAAGGAATAGCTTGATATTATAGAGAATAAGCCTATTTACTGGGGGAGAAATGCCTACACAGTAAACATGAAGCTACGCCAGTGAGTTCAGAGTGTGACAAAACTCACTAACATGCTATATTTTGTTTGTTTACTATGCACAACAACCAAGGTGTAAAAATGGCACGTTGTGGTTTTATGGTGGTTACGTGCCAGACTATTTCTTGGCCACTTTGGTTCTTTCCCAGCGCTTCTGTTTTTGTGCTGATGAGTTTTAGTTTCACAGCTATATAATTAACATACAGCCATGAGAGGATTGTCAATTGGAAATAAGCATGTTTCCCCAAATGTCATATTATAAAGTTATGTTCTCAAACACTCATTAGAAAGTTCCTATAATCTATTTCCTATAGAGGGATTTAACATTTGACAGTAAGCTGCATTTAAATATATACTTTTTTGACTGTACTAAGATGTCCATGATTGAACAATGACATTGTATTCTACTAAATCTCTCCCAAAATAAAACTCTTTCCTACATGTTTCATTATTTATATATTACTCTCAGTCTGTTTTGTGAATATTTTCCCTGGAGACTGCACCCTTCATTGCACATGGTTTGACACCCCTGCATCAAAGTATCAAAAATATGAGCAGAGTAAAAGTAGAAAAACAGCTGTACTGACAGGATCAGAAGGCCAGCTGACATCTCAAATGCATGTAGATGTACCTGAGCTGAGGAGAAAATGCCTCTCTGTCAGGGAGAACTACTTCTTGAAATAGTGGTTAGCTAGCACAACGGCAGATTTGGTGGGATTTATGGTCGATCTAGCTTTGATCTAGCAGGGTTTGCATCCATACGTGCATGCACTTCAGTGAGTGGGACATAATGTAAGGAGTTACGGCTCAACACATTTGAAGGGTTCAGCATGGTCCAATGGCCTGAAGTCATCATCTGCCTCGCTCATGCCCTCCTTTGTTTTCTTTTTGCTATTGTTTGTGCTTGGGAGGGAGATCTACTCTAACAAATAGCTTTCAGAGTAATTCACACTGTATTTAATCTACAGTTCCAGTTCAAGTATATCATAACATTGGATCTGTGTCTATGTGTATGTGTTTGTTTGGTTGTATGGTCTATTTTAGGAGGATTTATACAACCTGGATGATAACTGTATTCTCTATTACATACACTAATCCACCACACATCACTTGTTTACACACTGGTTATGGAAATTAAATTGCTGATAACACAAGCTGATCAGTGGGAAAGAAATAGACACCAGAGTGTCACCAAAGTACTGGCCCAAATGTAAGACAATGTTTCTTGTGGAAGTTACATTTTCAACATCTTTTGGGACTGAATCACAATTTATGTATTCATAATGGCAGATGTTCTCTTATGTTACATATATTAATAGCTTGTTGTTTTTTTTGTTGTTGTTGCTGGAGGTGTTATTGTCTGATGGATTGTGTTAATATATTGTTTCCACATAGGAATACAACATCTCCTGACATCTTTAGTGGAGAAATGGTCCATGCAGAATTGGCAAAAAGTCAGTTTTGGCTTAAAATTGCATGCAAAATATTTATCAAAATAATTAAGTACTATATTATTACACTGAACCAAATCAGATATTTTCAATTTTAGTATATAATACCCATGTCATAGAAAGTTCTTGGCAACTAGGTGCATGTCTGAAAGATATTGAAATTTCTGATTTATGAGGCATTAAACATAGAAAAAAGTATCTGAGAAGTATCTCATACTGCATGTTTTAATTAGTAAACACACAAAATCTAAAGTTGGTGCCTTGAACCAAACTATATTAATTAAAGTATCAAACATGGTCTTTATGGAGTTAATTAAATTGCTAGTTTTACTATGTTGAAGCATTGATATTCCATAATTTACAATCAGTGGATTCACCCTGAACTGTATTGTATTAACTGAGTAATAAAATGTGGATGTTGGTTGATTATTTGTTTTTGTTTTTTAATTAATTTACTGCATTTTCATTTTAATATACAGATGCATTAAAGATGTTAAAAACAGTGTATATGCCTACCTCATTACACTGAGTGTTTGAATGGACTTATCTATGGACAGGTGTTGCTAAATGGAAGAATATCATATAATAAGGGTTGTCTTATATTTGGGCCAATATGGTGGCACTGCCAGAGCCACATGAGGGTTATTTCTCAGTGTAAGAGAGGCTTAGGGCTGGACTTGGGGCTGGTCTAGGATCAGTGCAGGGTTGTGCTGGGAGGTGCTGTGAGGTGACAGGATTGGGTTGGAGACTAACCTTTCTTCCGGAGTCCTTGCTGCCACACTCCCCTTTATCGTACCACCATTTGTTTTTCAGTTTGTCTAAGACGGCTTGCTCATTGAGTTTCAACACCGCTAGGTTTACTGGAATTCTTCCAACCATAAGAAAATAACATAAATAACATATTATACCATGTTATTTTATGTTATTAGTTCAGAAACACAGAGCAGCAAAATACATACACAAGTTAATGCTTGAGCTTGCTTGCTTAAAGGTAAAAAAAACAAAACAAAAAAACAACTCATCACACACACGCGCACACACGCTCACGTACATATAGAATAAACATCATTAGAAACATCAGAGTCAAAGTGATATGCATTAATACTCCATCTAGCTTGGTTGGCTTGCTTCCTAAGGCAGTAGATGTGTATTACTATATCACTTTGGGTAACCGGCACACTGCTTACACGCACTTATGCAACAGGGATGTCTCAATTGTATGTTTTGTAAAAAAGAAAAAGGTGTTAATGAGCAAATTTAACAACTAAAACTGAGCAGGTTCCAGCCACTAAATAAATGCTTGCTGTCTGAAAAATATCCATGACACAAGGGACCCAGTTGGTTTAATTACTAGACACTGATCAATTTTAAATTGGTTTTCGTTTAGTTTAAGCAAGGTGATGATGATAGAAACCCCCTCCCCCCCTTGTGGTTTTCAAAGTCATCCGCCCTCGGGCCTGATGATCACAACCCTTTGCTCACCTCCACACCACAGATTAAGTGTTGCTGGAGTGGCAGTGCAGTGTGGATCTGCCGGTTACCCTTCCCTCCCTCGTCCCCGACACACCCCACCCACCACCCCTCCACCCCCACACACTCCCAGTGGTGGTGGGTGGGTTACCCGCAGGGTTTATCAAACTGGCTCTGACCTTGGAGTCCCCGCCCCCGCTGCCGCACTCTCCCTTGTCGTACCACCACTTGTTTTTCAATTTGTCCAAGAGGCCCTGCTCGTTCAGTTTTAACACTGCCAGGTTTACTGGGTTTCTTGAAAATAATATAAGATGATAGCCATTAGGAGACACTCTATGGGACAGATATAAAGAGATTGGTCGCATGGTGGTGGTGATTATGACAACATTGACTTACGGTTTGAAACTCCTGCATATAGCTACTGATATGAAGCAGGAGTACTTGTCTTTAGATGTACATGTCTGATATATGTTTGTTGTACATCTGCAATGGGCTGAAATGATGAGTGCCCATACAGTAGTAGAGTTAGGTTTTACCAAGCAGGGGCCTCAGAGGGAGGCAGAGCACACACTATAAATGGAGATGCCTTGGATGTGGAACTCTGCCTACAGATGGTAATTTCCTTTCAGCAGCACCGGCATACAGATTGCTATGGTAACTAACCTATCAATATTCCACCCATAACAGCATCACGGTGAATGGAAGCTCATGTTGATTAATTTATAACTATCAGCGTTGACAAATTCAGACACAGGCTTTGCGTGTTTTAACTGTCAGGTTCGCTCTCATTACAAGTTCTTAAACAAGCAGAAAGGAAACTGCGTGACCAACTATAGACAGAGTCCTGAATGTGAAACTATAAGACACCACCTCATCTGAAGCATCTCCTCAAGGGTTGCTCTTTCTCTCTGGTGAGTGTGCGTGTGTATTTCCTATAGCTGACCAGCTGTGGACAAAGACTCTCTCCGTCCGCAAATCACAGAAGGGCAGAATCTTCAATCAGGATTTGTATGAAAGCAGTGAAGATTACAGCCTTCACCAGAACATTTCTCCTCTCAAATCAGTGTCAATTCTTCAGATTTGTTTGGTGATATTCTGCCTTTCTCGCCAGCGAAAACATGAGAGGGTCTTTATCCCAAGCCTTGAGTGCGTAACACAGCTGTAGGGAACACAGGTATCCTCAGAGCTGGTAAAACCTCTGAATTCTTTCTCAGCATAGTGGACTTAGACAGAAAGAAAGAAGTCAACGTGAGTGGACATGGATGGTCTGGAGACCTGCGGGTCATTGGTTAGTTTGGTCAGTTGGGTCAAGGTGAGTAGATGTCAGGGAGATTATGTAAAGTGGGATGGGGGTAAACAGTCAGGCAGGCATGTGGGTGGTTGGACATCATACATGTAAGAGATGAATCAGGGAGCATAGAATAAATACAGAATTTATCACAGAATGATCAAAATGTTGCAGTTTGAAGGCAGACAGGCAGTCAGTACATCCTGAAAAATGGAGAATTACATCATTTGGCATCTTCAAAAGGCTTCTTTCAGTTAGACCTGCACTGCAATATAAGTGTGATAATATGTACATATTTTAATACATCCAGTGATTTGTGCACTGACAATGCATTGCAGGCGTAACTGAACTCAAGTCTTTGAATTCACTAGACATTCATTAATGTCTGATACCAGGTGATCAGCACAATTATCAGCTTTCTACTTCAACCATTAATATATTTGAATCATTCAAGTGTTCCATCCTTTACTACAACCTTTCCAATCATGAATGTTGATTATCTGTTAATGAAACTCGGTATCAGACATCTGGGAATGGTCAAAGTGGCAACCTGAGAATAGCACACATCACTCGGTCAGTAATTAACACAGAGAGAGAGGGATAATAGGGGCCATCCTCAGCTGTTCTACTCGGCAACCCGTTGCTACATTGTAGGTCTGGGCCAATCTGACTATATGACATGTGAGCAGATTAATTTCACCACTTGTCTCATCACTAATACAGCTGAGACTTGTTGTATGAACTATAATTTGTGTAAATTTAAAAAGGAGACCCCCGCTGAAGGAGTAGGAAACATTTCTAGTCTAGCGTGTTCTGACCTTTGGCTGTCAACCAAGGTGGAACCCCAAATGAATCCTCAGCGACTTTGAATGAAACCTCTCCATATGGCTCCTTTCATTAAAATGAATGAGACCTATTAGAGACAGATTAAAAGCTTCAGATGCCACCAGCTTCTGCACTCTCTCTCTCTGTGGTTGCAAAAGAAATATGAACAGGAAGTCGGTTAAGGTGTTAATGTAATGTGAAATGACAGCTGCTGTTCTTGGACATCAGTGACCGAGGTGCATCCAGTATGAATTATCATTCATTACATCAATTACCACATTCGTAATGTGGCAATTATAAATTCAACTGCTGACTTTGCATTCAAGGTGTGAGCCCTGGCTTAAGTGGAAAAGTGGCATTATGGGATGCAACCCTTTAAACTGTAATCCTGCTTCAAGGGCCCTGTTGGTTTGTGAGAGGCGCATTTACATTTGTATGTGTTTTTCTGTGTGTTTGAGGGGATGCTTCAGTTTCAAAGCACACCGAACGAAATAAACCACCACAAATGCTCATGAAGAAGGCTTAGAATGTAATTAAAGGGCAGCAGGAGAAATAGCTTCAGTAGCAAAGGTTGGAACATCTCACAGTCCTACTTTACACTTCTGCAAGTGCTCACAAGCTTAGGTTAATTGCATACATACATATGCAGGAACAAACTTTAAACTAAAGGATGGACTTCTGTAGTGAAAATGGGCATGCTCAATTTGTAAATGTGACTGTGTGCCAACTACAAACACAAAAAAGTTCAATGGATAAAAATAAATGACAAGCCTCATATGCCTGATTAGAATTGCAAAGTATGCAAAACAAAATACTGAATACTCATGTGAAGTTATTATGATGAAAAACAATGCATAAATAAATAAATGCATAAAGTTTCAAACAAAATATAAACTGGAAAATGTAATATCATGTATGTGTTCATACATGATCAAATGCTGCAAACAGTGGGATTGATGAACAAATCAATAGATGATGCTCATGCACAAGCTCCAATAAAAGTGTTTGAAGGCTTTTATCCAGCTTTGCTGCAGTGCCAGCGGTTTACCTGAGAGGAGAGCCTTTGGGGGTGGCGATGCCATAACCTTTAGAGTCCAGGTTCCCTCCCACCTTCATAGTGTCGCAGGGTTTCCTCTGTTCTATGTACTCGTTCATCGTGGACTCCAGCAGGTAGGCGTACTTGCCCTTGGACTTCCTGACTCTCATTACACCCTCGTCTGTGGTCTTGACAAACACGGATGGGTCAGCTGCCTTCATGTAGGACCACATCTTCTCAAACACAGCGATCTTCGACCTCTGACAGACAGAATAGTAAATGTGACAGAGAAGGAGACAATGTCAGTGTGAATGTTTTCTATTCGTCTTTATATTTTATGACGCTGAGTTAAGCATACATGTTTGAATCCTGATTTCTCACCCTAAAAAATTCTTTGGTGGAGCCAGCGTCCAGTGTTCCATAGGCAATCTCTGTTTGCTTGGCCAAATCCTCAGCACTCTCTATAGGAGACACCATCCTCTCCACTGTCAGGAAGGCGGCCAAGTTGGCAGTATAGGATGAGATGATGATGAGGGTGAAGAACCACCAAACACCTCCGACAATGCGGCCTGACAGAGAGCTAAAAACAGAAGGACAAGAAAAGAACACACAAAAGACACACAGTATGTTTATATGCTCATGTATATCATCACTCCATACATTTTGTTTCCGTCTTTCATTTTCGTCATGATTACAGAAGCAATCAATCATCATATGTTAATGCAGTGTGTTGGAAAATAAATGCTTGAGGCCTGCATTTGTTGTTCTTTCCTGGACAATTTTACGCACAATCAAGAAAAGCAATCTCCAAACCTTGCGATGTTCACACCATTCAAATGACCTACATTGCATCACTCTCCCTCTGCACTCACACACACTTGTCGTTCCACCAGGCTTGGAGAGCTTAGTCCAATGTGCTAAGGAAAGATAACCAGTTTTCACAAAGGCCCACTCAGCTTCCTGCCTGCCAAATTAATCTCACTTTAAGAAAGTTGCCAATATGTTTCATGGAAACACATGCATTAATTGATGGGGATTAATAGGCAGAGGGGAACACTTAACCACTGCTCTAATTGCACTTTCAAAAAAAAACCAACAACAACAACAACAACAAAAAACAACAACTGGATCATTTGTGAGCAAAATCCCCCCGAGTCAAATCCCTGTCTTTCCTTTGCGGCTCTTCACCTCAAGAGAAGCCAACTTGAACAGCAACAGCAGAAATCATGTTGCGTTACATATCAGTCCCCGACAAGCGCGGAGGCACAGAGTGGCGGAGCTTACGCAATGAAAATGACACAAATCTGAAACAAAAAAGGCTTTCGTGATTCACCTTTGTGCCGTCAAGCCAAATGGAGTGTGAGCATGAAGGCGAGATTAAGTGGGGGGGGGGGGGGGGGAGAAAAAAAAAGGGAGAAGCTAAAACATAATCATTTAAGATGCTTTTCAGATGACGGCTGGATGATGAAAGAGCAGCCAGAGAGCGAGCGGAGAGCAAACACAGAATGGATGCCAAGCCTTTGAAAATCAGTCGGGAGAATGTAGAGCTGTCTGCAGGGTGTGTGTGTATGTGTGTATGCGTACATGTGTGTGTGTATCAGGGGGTTGGGGTTGGGGGGGGGTATAGATTCATATTTTGACTTCTTCACTGATCACTGTTCAAATGGGTGTGGGTAAGGTTAAGCTTTTTATGCGCAGTGAGAAAATCAACATGCTTTCCTAAATGCCTCACTGCATATTTAGTATCGCAGCAACAAGCAAGTGGTTGACTCTCTGGTGGAGGAACTCGACATTTTAGCTCTCTACAGAACCAAAAACACTTCACACACTGTCAATCACTTGTACTCATTTTAATGACAACATTTTGGTCCTAGGAAGTTTGTTAGGTGGATGAACAGCACCAGTCTCATACACATGTAAACAGCAGCAGCTCCTTACATCTTTGACAATAAAGGCTAATGAGCTACTGAGCGATTAAAGGCTATTGAGCTTAGTGAAGAAGAATAGTATGTTTAGAAATGTAAAGAGAAAAGATCAATATAATGCATCCAATATATGGAACAAAGATTAAATGGGTACAAGGGTCACCTCCACAAAAACTATGGTAACATTGGTGCGTTCCAGTTGTACTCGGAAGTCGGACTCTCCGAGTTCCTAGGCGGAAACGAGTGAGCATTGCATTAGAGTATAAAAACTCTGTAATAAGCACTCCGAGCCCTAGAGAAATAATTACCCCCAAACCTAGTGAGAAAACCAAAATAGAGCCAGAAGCTAGTCCCGTGCCCAGCACCAGTAATATAGTGCTCGACAAACCTAAAGTAGCAGCAGACTTAATTTAGTACTGCAACCCCAAAATTCAGTCCTATAACCACAACAAGATTACCTTTAAAATCAATAAACACTGTTGTGAATTTAAGAACTAACAGCCAAACTAGGTTGACAACAGCACAGCAGTTACAGTAATCAACTCAATTGTTCCAAGCACCACCGATAAAAGGATCAAGACCCCAACCAGTACAACTATTCATACCACCAATACTTCAGTTCTCTGATGCAACCACTGAATTGTACTCTGAAGAAGCTTTAGGGGTGTTAGAGAATGACTAATCTGAATAGTTGGAGCAATATAAACTAATGTAGAGAAGTTTAAACTGGAACATCCCTGAAGTCGGATCTCCAACTCGGAAAGTCGAACATATCCCACCAGCCATGACCTCAAAGTCCAATATGGTGGCTCCGGTGTATCAACAGTGTGAAAGTTGTATTAATATCCTGTTTATTACCAGCACTGTAGACTGTTGCTATGCTGTTTGTACTGTATGAGCAAAATACAGCAAAATGTGGGGTCGGTGAGCTAACTGTCAATCACAACTGTCAATCAACACCCACACAACAAGACATCAAAGCTACTATAAGTCTTCAA
The DNA here is from genome assembly GCF_027409825.1 of Scomber japonicus. Lineage (NCBI taxonomy): Eukaryota > Metazoa > Chordata > Actinopteri > Scombriformes > Scombridae > Scomber > Scomber japonicus. The sequence goes on from NC_070585.1 coordinate 11,174,090, forward strand.
ATTGACACCAAAATGACTTATTGAGATCAAGCAGCTGTTGATGGCTTTATACTTTAAGGTACTTCCTCACTGGAGTCAGCCTTAAGCTCCGCTACTGTAGTCACTGCTTGCTCTTTACACTTACAATAAACGATTACAATACTCAATCCTATATATTACTGTTTAAATTACTTCTAATTACTGCTGAGTCCTCTCGGGCTGTTTGAGCTCTTTGAAAGGGGGAAGAGCGTGACAGACGAAGAACTACCAGGAGGTTGGAGGAAAAGAGAGTGAGTGTGAGAGAGATGAAAAGTAAACTGTATAGCACCACCAGAGGCTGACAAACTCCTTAGCTTTGACTGCTGCTGGCCTCCAGAGATGGCAGTAAACAGCTGTCTAATCCTTCTCCTTCCAACGCCCTTTTTTTTCTCTCTTCCTCTCCTTTCATTTTTCCTTTCCTCTCTCCATCCACCCCATTTCTTCTCTGTGCTCCCCTGCTGGTCTCTTCATGTGCTGGGGGGCTGACAGAGGTTTGTTTTGGACCAAGACCACAATGGCCTACACCTTGGCACTGACACTGATGTATTCAAGTATACACGCACACACTCACATATACACATATATCAGGCCATGGTCACTTTTGGGGACATAACATAGACATACATTAAATTCACGAAGACTTAACTTAACCCTAACATTCACATCTACTTGCCTACCCCGCTTTTTCTCAATTGGGAACACAGCTTTTGTCTTCAATTGGACAATCTGGCTCCAATTAACTGGTGGTGAGTCTGAAATTTGTCCCTGAAATTTGTGTGTCTGTGACAGGCTACAGACACACATGGACACACAATTTGCTATGTGACTGGTGTGACGGGAAAGAAAATGTGTTGTCTGTGTGTGTCTGTGTGTGTGTGTGGGTGGGTGGGTGGGTGGGGGGCAGCAGTCCTCCTCCCTTGTTGGGCAGAGCGACTGGCAAACACAGACCTATTTGTCTCTTTTTGTTTCCTTTTGAACTGCCTTCCTTTGAGCCTCCTTTCCGCTCCTCATACATTATTGCATGGCAGACAACCTCGGTGTCCCTGTAAAACATTAACTAAGCGGTCTTATTACAGTAAGGGAAATATTCCAAGTAGCACTGTAATTTCATAGCCTTGTTAAGGCAATGATTAATCAATTATTCACTCTGCCTCTTTTATTGCATTATGAAGAAAAGGAATGGTAATGGGATCTTCAAAGGCACCAGCTCAACAGCACTGAAGTACTGTGTACATGAATGCAACACAACTTATGCATATCATTAGAGCTGAAATGATTAAATGCTTAGCCAATCAGTCAGTTAACAGATATTTAATACATTCCATTTTGACGAATGATTGTTTGAGGCATTTATTACATAAATCCATCATATTACCAGTTATACTTTCAAAAAGTCAAAAGACCTGCCTGCTTTTATGTTTTCTGTGCACTTTATACTTATAAATCTTACTGCTTCAAAAACATTTGATGTTTAATAGATTATGAGGAAAGGTTTTCATTATATAGTACAGTTTGGAGTCAAGAACATTTTCTAAAAATTCTAAATCAATCTGCTTTAGACTCCCTTATTGAATCCATTAAGGTTGAACTTTTTTCTGGCATGATTTGCCTTTATTGCCTTTGTAAGGTCCTACATTTTCACCCATTTTTGGTTATTTCACGCAACAGATCTGCATATGTGTTTTTCTTTTTCTCTCTGCTCTCCTTCCTGGTTTGAAGTGGGCTCGAGTGGAAAGAGCTGATGTCACATATTTCCGTCAGTCAGTCCTTGAATCAGAATCTTTTGACAGTTAGGAGGCTGTTTGCTTATATTTAACAGCACTTGTCAATCAAATCTGAACAAATGTCTTCCTGATGATGAAGACATTTTTCCAAACGTTCACCTTTACTATTGTTTATCTAGTCTAGTTTTATGGAGAAATAATTATTACCCCCTCAAACAAGGTTTTCAGGGGTTTTAAGGAATCCTGCTATTTTCCCCACTTGGAACATTTTGCTCTCACAATCCAGCCGTACAGTAGCGTAAGTGTGAGAGTATGTTGTAAATGTATATATAGCCATTATGAACACCTCATGCTTCTATGCTCACACATAACAGAGAGCGACACTCCTCTGGGTATATGTGTTTGGTGGTCATTTATGGTCGACGGCAGAACACGGATCCAAATCCTTATCCTTGCTACATGATCTCCACCCACAGCTCAGAGATTCTGCAATAGCACTAAACTCTCATTAGAATTCCCCTGGCTGGCCTCCTCTATTCGATATGGTAATTAGCAATGACTAATGACTTTAGCAAGTGTAAAAAATGAGGCAGTAATGGCCATATTACAATGGATTAGGAATTACAGAGGTTTAAATGAGAAAGAAAATGGTCGCTAATTATGGTATGATTCCAAGACAAATCAGGGATGGAAAAGGAGTTTTCTGCTACACTGCTTTATTTTATTTTTTTTTGTGTCTTAAAAATTAGCGACACAGCTGTATGTTCTTAATGATAGGCACCGTCACTCCTGATATGTCTGGACAGGCAAGACTTGATTAGTATCAAATCAATAAAAAAAAGACTAAACGAGATTGACAGAGGCTAGCAAAGTTGAGCAAGTGAGCAAATTGAATGCACGGAAGACGGCAAACATACAGATACAACCGAACGACAGACGCTCAGTATAATAATAGAGTCTGAGTGTTGGTGAGCATGTGTTGACTAATAAGCTACTGCTGTGAAGAAATGTAAGGAACATCCTTAGCAACCACAGCTCAGTAGATGTGGAAACGATGACAGAGCTGTGAAGAAAAAAGCAAAAAAAAAAAAAAAAAAAAAAAAAAAACACAACAGCAGCAGCAGAGCCTTATTTATATAAAAATCAAATGAGAGAGCATTCACTAACCGACATACACAAGATACACACAAGATAAAGAGCAGCAGTGTGATGCAAAGACCTTCTATGTAGGTTCAAACAAACACAATTATATTTATCTTGTATTGCTGCTCACATCTTCTATTTCTACATATATAATGACAACCATGTCAAGGGCTCCTCCGTGTGTAATCTAGGGGAGGATATACCATACACAGTCGTCTCTAAATTGTGTGTATATGTCAGTTTTTTTCCCCCCTCTGAGGATTTCAAGGTCTAAACACAGGCTGTAATAATTGAGGCAAACCATTTAAACTACCGACTGTGATATTATTGTGGCACAGTGGAGACAGAGGATGAGGGACAGATGATTCATCATATTTGGATGAAAATTACAGCTGCCTATCATCTGCTGGGCGGAGTTGGGTCGTCAGAGAGATTCACCTGATATGTCACTCGCTCTGTCTCTTCTGGCTTCCACTATGTTTGGTATGGGTTGTGTTTAGTTTCATCTATCTATTAGTTAGGTATACTAAATCTGCTTCTAGTTCTAACTTATGTGTGGTTTCCCCTCCTCATATTCTTTCCATACATCTCAGCTGTATTCTACTGCTTTAACAGCCCATTCAATTTGCAGACTTATTTCACGGCACTTTTGCGTATTAGCATTTCCTCAACTATGCCTCAGCTGCTTGTAAATGTTATGAGTTGATTAAAGATTTAAGCTCTTTATTCCCTATTGCCACCTCAGCAAAAAACAAAAAAACAAAACAGCCTGTTATAAACACGCATAACAAAGAGGGCATGTCAGAATAATTAACCATAATAAAGTATTTATAAGTGTGATTACCTTTTTATGTAATTCTGTTTCCATAATAGGTAACTGTTGTTCCTCAAGCCACATGGAAAAGGGCAGTTTTGATTATCTACTGTGGCTCTAAAATTGAACTAAGCTCAGAGCGGACAGGCCATATTGGTAGGATGTGTGACACATGATGCTTTTAGTGAAAACTGGGCCACAGAAAACAACACTCACTTCTGAAAATGCACTTATCTGACGTTTACTGTGTGTTTGTAGCTTTCCACCACATCATTCTGTCTGTCTCAATATTGTTGAATGAGGCTCTGGGGGGATGAGATTGTATTATAACCAATATTGTTCCAAAGTGGGGGTTTTACTTATGATTCTACATCGTACATGTGTAGACCTCTAACAGACTTCGCTATTGGCTTGTGGTTAGAGGGCTACATATGGAACTACTATCTCTTGTTTGATGGTGTCATGACTGTTAGATTGTATATTTTCAAAGTGCTTTCATCTTCAAGACTGAACTAAAATGCGAAGCTTTAAGCAGCAAGCAGATATAATTATTTACTAAAACACTCCCCCCCCCATCTCTCTAACCCTCTAAAGGTCAATATTACCATGCCATTGAGTTGAAAACAGAATATTATGATAATGTTGTTACCAGCCTGCAGCAACCACACCAAGAACTAATAATTACACTCATTGGAGTACCCTATGGAAAATCATGATGATTCCAAATGCTACGTAATTGTTTAATGCATGTTGGTTTCATTAAGAAGCGGCTGAGTTAAGTGGCTATTTTGCGACATATGGTGCTTTTTGAGTGGTGGTGCATGAACATGAAATAATTTAGCTCCCAGGCATTTCAAACGTTGGCACAGGAGGAATCAATGTGATAGAGATAGGACTGTAATCATCCAATCTGTGGCTGTACACGTGTGCAGTGTTCCTCAACTTGTTGTCAGAATGATATCATGAAATGCTGTCTTAGTCTCGCCTCACATAACCTAAGATAAGTCAGAGCTGTGAGAGCGCTCGCTATGCGCCCACACACATACGCACAGCTCTTAGTCACTCCGGCAAGGCATCAAGCATTAGAGCACAGATACATCACAACTGTTAGCTTAAAATCAATACCATCAACAGACACGTAAACTGACTTATGGGGCATTAAATATGGATGTATATAATAACAAAAAAGAGCGGATGTACGTGTGCACTCGAGTGCAGTTTCAAAGAGCAGAGACACTTAATGTGAAGCCGCACTGCTCTGAAAGAAAAATCTGTGCCTCTTTACGGTTGCCATGGCACCACACTCTGCACTCCAAACAGTATAGCCGAGCTGAGAGAGACTTCAGTCATCTCACTCCTCCTCCTCCTCTCCCTCTCTCTTTTCTTTCTGCGTGCCTATAAGGGCAACCGCCCCTATAGTAAGACAGAATTGCCATTACTGAGAGAAAACTCTCATTATGTCTCTTTTTAACTTCCAGGATAGCAGACACAGGGTTGACTGATAAGTCTCTAAGCATCACAGCACACATCTTTCCAGTCAAACTACTGGCAATGTTTACTCTTGTCCAGGTAGATTTCCCATGTGGTCTCGGGCTTGGTGTATAATTCATGATAGCAGGAAAGACATTCATATGCTGTCACAGCTTGATTACAGCAAAGTCCTCTCTGCTGCTGGAAACATATGTGTGCCTCTGTGCGACTGTGTTTTAAATGTAGATTTGACAGCGTATACGCCTCTAAGGGGATGGTGTCTTTGTCTGTGTACAAAGTGTGATACCCCAGTGAGATCCTGTGGGGGTGTATGTGTGTGTGTGTGTGCCTCACTGGTTTCTGTTGGTGGGTTTGCGTGCATGTATGATCAAAAGTTGCCTTTATGCGATTTCCAGATAAATAAAACATAAGCGATGCTGTGAACTAAACTGAACCGTCTCTTTATGAATAAATCATTCCTTCCAACCAAGTCTTCCCCTACAGCTTTGACAGCAACTCACCAACACCACAATTATGTAACTCAGTGAAGTATAACACAATCTCATTTCTTGTTGTTAATGATAACAATAATAATAATAAGGCAATGTGATACCTGATTGATCTCTGTTCAAGATCAATAAGTTGATAAATCAATAAGTCCCTTGATCATAAAAATTTACTCAGCTCCTTCCTGAAGGCTTGATTAGTACCTGAACAGGCGCTCTGATCAACAACACACCAGACCACATTACATTTATGATCTTATGAACTCTGTAATGGAAGGAAGCATTTTCCAGAGATCAAATGTTAAATACAGCATGCTAAATTTGGGTAATAGTAACCGAGACATCCTCTATGCATCTTGAAATAAATACAAACACACATAGAACAACAACACCACAAATCTGCAAATAAGAAAAAAATAGTACCAGCAATAACACTGTCAAATCTTAAGCACTATACGACACGCATACATTTACATATTTTAGCCCATTAACTACATATCATCTAACAAGTCAACATCAAACCAAAAACATCAAGTTGAGACTCTCCCTCTCCCACAGCACACATTTTTGTCTTTATTTATTTTGTGGAAGTTCCATTATCACCAAGCTGCTAATGCACGCAGGGCCCATTTTGAAATATCTTCCCCTGTGGTATGTTCAAGGACAGTCTGCCATCAAAAATATCATATTTGTAAAAACAGGAAATCCAACTTTGACAGAAAAACAAAACAAAGGTGTTATACAATCTAAAAATTATCATCTGTTTTGGAAAATACATATAATGTAGTTTTAATGATAATAATGGTGGCAGATTTACCACACAAAATCATATTTTTTGATAAAATGGGACCTTGATTTCAAACAGTCAAGATAAAAGCTAGCAGCTGTCTAACTGTGAGTTGGTTGGTCTCTGGCTGACTTATTAATATAAGTACAGTCTTAAGTGGTCTTAAATAGGAATCTGATGATATCATGCCAAAATAGATGCATAGTTCTTGGAGTGCAGTTTAGTTTCTAGTTAGTCCTACAAATGTGATAAGAAAATGTTTTAACCTTACAAGTGAAAAGGCTTTACAGATAAGGACTGATGAGTGTTGACAACTTTTAATTTGAAATTTGTGAATGGATAGAAAGAAAACCCCCTCATTGTCAATATAGTTAAGAATTCTCTGAATGCTTGATGTCTCTTGTTTGTGGTTGTAAAGTTTCATGACGCTGTGATTATCCTAAAGGTCACAAAAGGTCATTTTATACAGTGAAGTCAAGTTTCAAAAAATGATCTCACTACAATGACATGGTTACTATGGGAACTAACATCATCAAACATGAATACAATTGGGCTCATTGAACCCAAGCTCAGCTTTCCAGTCATACCAAATTTATGCAATTCCAAGACTGTTTAGGGACCCCAGTATGCAGAAATATTCACCATACACCATTTTTAGAATAGGCAAAAATAACAAATTTATACTGCACACAAAACACTGCATAGTTTTGACTCAGAACTGCAAGAAATTAGCATAAAGAGAGCAAGCCTGTAAAGGGAAGACTTGAGGGTACCATAGAGCCCATTTCCCTTTAGATATCTTGAGGTGAGAGGTCAAGGGACCCCTTTGGAAATGTACATGCCAGTTTTTCCCTCATCTCACTTTGGAGCATTATTTAGCCCCCTTGCCAACAAGCTAGATGGTTTGGAATGGCAAGGTATCAATGGATGCCTTAGGTCATCTAGTTTCATATTATAGCAGTATCTCAGCTTTAAAGCTCAACCTGCTGAAAGAGGATTGGAAATGGCCCCACTGGTCTCAGAGAGTTAACTTCCCCAAATCCAAAAAAGTGAAGGACAGAGCTGTACATTTCCCCCCATACTCTGATAATGTCTAGGCTTTTACACAGTGGGGAAATTCTCCAGAGTCAGTGAAGTCTTTATAAAACTTGATCTAAAGAATTCTTCAAGCAATAGCAAACATCTGTATATGGAGCCTGCCATGTGTTTGCCCTCTCCTTTTTAGAATTTCGAAGAGGAAAACTAGCATCACCGTGCGACAAATAAACAGTTTGAGAAATACAGACCCTCCCCAGGTTAACATTATAAACCAGATATACAACCCACTACTGAATGATTCTGACCGCCAGGCTGAGAAATTGCTGTTGTGGCAGGTGTGGAGGGAATGACAGAGCTGATTTATTTCAGTCTACAATCATGTAACGGGAGCAACACAGGTGCCGAGGAGAGAAGACAACTCCAAAGGGGACTTGCAGTTCAAACACACACACACACACACACAAACACACACACACACACACACACACACACACACACACACACACAGACATCAGACACAGACATAAAGATCTTAAAACACAGCGACTGGAATAATATCATGGACCCACGCCCGTTGCATTCACCCACCCCTTTTCTTCCTGCCATGAGCTCCCACCCTGCAAGTTCCTATGGAAATTGAAAGCCATGTCAAAATACACAAGGGCAGATATGATACTAGCTCCTGCTGAGTGTTGCTGCTTTTCCTTTACTAAGTCATGCCAAGTTCATGTTTGTACACTCAGTTAAAACAGTAGGAGGCTGTTTTCTGATTTTCTTCCCTTTGCCATCATTTGTTGGTGCTATATTAAAAGTCAATTCTGCCTCGCACTGACCTGCTGAAAAGCATCCATTGAGATTACACCATCCTTTGTCCTGCAGCTATTTCACAGTAAAAGCTTTTCATCTGCGCTTCCAGCCGCAATGCATGGATTCTCTTAGATTTCAGTGGATAACAAAGAAAATACAAATCCGTGTGAATCAAAAGGGACAAAAAACTCTGCCTTTTACTTTAAATGTTGCAAATGCTCATGAGATCCAAGCTAAGATCTGGTTAATTTGAACAGACCTGAAATCCAATTTGGTTTCTGATTCGGATGCAAGAAGTTGCATGAAACTAAAGTCAAAATAAAAGCATGTATCAGTGTGTAAAAATGTAAAAACCGCAAATCTGTTCATGTTTCTGTGTATTTCTGTGTGCGCGTCTGCTTCCGTGCGTGATGGTGAGCAGGTGAAATTATAAAACATCAGCAGAGCCAAGAGATGAGAGATGAAAAGCCCCACATGATCAATTTTTAACTGAACACAACCACTGGAAGAGGCGGAGAGATCTATAAAGGATGGAGAGTGGGGCAGATGAGCAGAAGGAGAGGCTAAGAACAGGTGATGGGAGAGGAAGTAAATGGGTGGACAGACAGATGGACGGATGGATGGATAGGTGTGTGTGTGTGTGTGTGTGTGTGTGTGTGTGTGTGTATGTGTGTGTGTATGTGTTGGGGGGTTGGAGGGGATCACTCTGAGTCCACCTGGTTGCAGAGATAAACACAGGGAGGGCCCAACAGCACGGACTGGGGCTTATGGGAGGGCCTGACTGACAGTGCTGACATTTAGAAAGAGCACAGTAAACAAGGTCTCACACAGAATAAATAGCAGGGGGAGCAGAGTGTCTAATACACAGACACACACGCACACACACACGCATACGTACTGTACACATTAATGCATCACATGAATCCATGAATGCATGCTTACAAGTAAACACATTCATGGCATGTGCATACACAGAGCTCCTGTAAGTCTTGATGATGCAGTGACACCTTCAGATCAGTCTAATCAGATATTGTTCGGTTTCAGACAAAGAAAATTGCAAAAGTGCTTGCTTTTAATAGTGCCTATACACACATACACACACACACACACACACACACACACACACACACACACACACACACACACACACACACGTGCAGATACAGCCAGACGGGGGAAATTAATCATGGCTACTGATTATTCCAGGACAGAGTGGATCGCCACTGTTGTTCCTTGGCCTTTTGTCTCTGATTAAATGAAGAACAATAACGAGTTGAAGAGCTGAATGCACCTCCAGAACATTGTGTTCTCAACTGCTGCTAATAAACAACGGGTTGCATGCTCTTACTCAGAAGTAAGTGTATTTTTCCAGACTCACAAGATGCACTTAAACGGTTAAATTCTATAATGTTTAACTTCTGGTGCTTGATACTGTATTCATATTATGGAAGTTGTCTTGATATGATAAAATAGTTCCTTTAAAATTCATCTTTGAAACCAATGTCTAAAAACAGTCTAATTAGAAATGGGTTCAAAGGATGTGCATAAATATGAGTAAATGAGCCTTGGCCAAAAAAAAAATCCAAATGAAATGAGCACACGCTGATGTTCAAAATGTTCTGAGAAAAAGATATTTTCAAGATATTTTCAAATCTTAATAGCAACAGTACACAGTGTTCATGTAAAACCCAGACAACTGCATATGTGAGGTTTCAAGTAATATTACTTTCATCTGACAAAACACAAGCAGTACCATTAGATGTAGTCCTTTTAAATCCAGCAGAGGAAGTCAGAACGCTTTATGAGATACATCAGAATGCACCTCCGTGTGTGAATACGTGCTGTGCTAACTAGAGCAACTAGGTCACCCAAATTTTCAAGGGGAAGATGTTTCCTTCAGGGCAGAAATCAGTGGGGTGAAACATTCACTGTGTTGGTTTTCAAGACACCAAGCAAATGCCACCATGCTGATCGCTACAATGCAGACTGCTGCGCCCACAACCCAAAACCCCTGTTGTTTTTTTAAATGCTGACATACTGACTCACACACCGAGTTTCCCCGAAGACTGTACAGCAAAGGACAGTAAGTCACCTTGGAAGGACATGTGAAGAAAAGTAGATTGGACTCAAGTCCTCGAGGATAGAATATGCTGCCACCAATTAAGTAAAGACTGGTATTTATTTCATATCCTGTTCTACCTGACACTTATTTGAATAAAAACATACCAAACTGCCATTACTATTTACTAAAATACTGTGAGTGGAGAGTATTCCTGCTACTACTATATCACTTCTCCCTTTATCACTAAGGAAATGGAACTTCAGGCCAAAAGTCTTGACACAATGATTATGACTGATGACACAGTCAGGCGTGGCATCAACAAGAGAAATAATACCGCAGGTCAAGAGCAGGAATAATATGTTTTGTCCTCTTAAACAGTGAAAGGTCTTGCATCAGCAGAGATTGCTTCCCCAAGCAAAGCAAATGCAAATACTGCACAAACACACATGAAACTGTGCGTGGTCAAGCGTACACACAGAAACATACGCACAAATGCACAAAAGTGTCTGTGAGTGCATACAAAGAGAAACCACGGGGGGCAGGCAATTTGCGTAAGCACGGTGATATTCTCTTTCTCTCTCTCTCTCTCTCTCTCTGAAAGGCGGTCGAGGGAATCAATAGTTATTGCAGATGCTTTCTCTGCCTGTATGAAAAGAAGGCTTGGACAACAGGCTTCATCCTGCACGAAGCACAGCAGAGTCTCCAGGCAGAAAACGGTAAATGTCAGGTAATAGCCCACAGGAGTAGGGATGCAGTACCTACATCATGTACTGCTGAGCACCTACATGTAGCACAAAGTCCTGTAGGTGCACAGATATTCTCCCCTCTGATATTTGTGTAAGATAAGAGCAAAGTGAAAATACGTTGTGTAAATGTCACAAGATAGAAGCAGTGTTAAGATCAAAATGGAGTGTTGTACATTGCTGTAATTTCTTTAACCTTCAGCCATCAGTGAGGGTTGAGTGAGCAGCGTTGCTATTCCTCAGCAACGCCCTTCTAAACTAATAATTATATTCATTCCTGCAGGCCTTACAAAAAAACACCTGTCTCCTTGTTGGTCACTGATAAGTTAGATGATGCAGCAGTCAGGTCACCTAAATTTACAGAAACAATATGCTTCATCACTTACCTCTGGTGGTATCTAGCAAGGCACAGATAAAAGCAGGTCATTTTGGTTTCATTTGCTAGGGTTTTCAGATATCCATCTCAGGCATTTTGTCCAATAAAATGGAGGTAAATTAAATTTCAGTGGAGGTGCTCACAGCATACACTTAAAAATCAACAGTCACATCACATATTGTCTTATATACTAGGACATAGATGTTTTCATTGGAACTATGTGTGTTCTTTGTATTTCTTTAGAAAAGTTACAAACCTTTACAGTGTTTTCTGTGTATTTTCCAAAGTAGACATTTCTGTCAACATACCTATAATTGTTTTTTTTAAATGTTGTTTTGGTATCCTGTGAGCTTCACAAAGAAAATTACATTTTCTTCGCTGCAGTAGGGTTGAGGAAGATTTCTTATCTAAGAACATGGTACATAAATGCCAAACACATACATCTGGATGGCTAAGAATATGTCTCTTTTTTCTTGTATTTTGAGTGAGCCGCTCTTACAAGGCTAGTTTGATTTAAATTGAGAAAATAGTGCTCTCTTGACAGGTTTTAGATGAGAAAAATAATACCACTCTTATATGTGTCAATTAAATATGATGTGACAGCTGGCTTGTTTTATATGTACAATAACAGAAAAAACACAACTTGTCATGAATGGCCATATTTAAGCTTTGGTTTTTGTAATGATGTGGTCATTACTGAGCTTTAGAGGTGACGGTCGGTCTATTTCTTCACTTTGTACAGAGCCAGGCTAGCTGCTTTCCTGCAAAGCCAAGCTAAGCTAAACCAAGCCAACCATCTCCTGGCTGTACATTTTGGCTAGAAAGAGAATAAGTGTATTTCCCTTTTTTTGCACATTAGTATTTATGAGACGATGATGACGCAGCTTCTCCGTTTCTCATCCAAACCTGCTCACTTCTACTTTTCACAGCAACAGCATCAGCTTCTCCATCCTCACAGCACAGTTATTACATTATCCTTATACATTATTCATGTGTGCACCACCACACTGCAAATGTGCATAATGTATATGTACCTTAAAGTTTAAAGAGACAAGAAGCTCGGTGTCTATCCATGACCTAACCTGTCTCCGCAGTGATAGTACTGACATTATCTCCTCATCTCCTCCAGCTAGTCCCTCCGGAAAGCTCAAAAAGTCGACCTCAGTTTCTCTAATTTCAGACACTTAATGAGATTTTTAATTGGTGACCTTTTGAGAATGGTTTCATACCAAAGCTCACGAGAGCACTCGAGGGGAGCCAGCACATACCATTCAGTACTCACACCAGAGTCTCTCATAATAGTCATTCAAAGGTCAAATATTTATCTTTACCCACTTATTTACCATACCCACTTTAACACTTTATCCACTAAATGAACAGATCAATAGATGGATCGATAGGTAGAACAACAGGTAGATGAATCAAGAATTGAAATTGTGGAGGTTCTAAAGGGAGCAAACACGTTTTACAGTCATAGAAGTTGGTGGCATGTTTATACCACTAAAGGAAGTATCTGGAGAATAAAAACACAACACTTTACAACATCACCACATCACAAACTCCCTCTGCTGCTCCTCTACAAACTTTTACCATTGCTCTGTATGACAAGTGACTGCCAAAAAAACAAAATCTCAATAAGAAAAGCCCAACTGAGTAAAAGAAGAAGGCAAAACATAATGTTGAAATGTTGCTGTGGCAGACTGGAATATGTAGGTGGTGCTGAGTGGCAACAACAAAAGCAGAGACTCAAAGGACTATGGATGCAGTGTATAAAGAAACAGTTTGCCTCAGTTCCTTACCGTGGCGAGATATCGCAGCCTTGCTGCATGAACGCCCCCAGTGAGAACCAAAGGGAGTTGAAGATGCCAAACTCATTGGTCTGCTCTGGACTCTGTTGGTTGGTGTTTTGCTGCGTTGCCGTCTGGCCCTGCTGCATCCCATTAGAGGCCGAAGCTTGAGTGGGACTCTGCGGCTCACCACCCTCCTCGTAGTCCTCAGCATGCCACTCGTACGGGCTGAATCGACTCACGAGGAAAAGGACGACACTGACGCCAATGTAGGCAAATACTATGCACATCCAGATCTCGTAAGCGAGAGGGTCCAAGAATGAAAACACGCCAGGTTTGGATTTAGTGGGTTTCTTGATCATGATGGAGATACCCAGTGACATGAAGGGCTTGGAGAAGTCGATCACTTCTTCACGGACCAAGGTGATGGTCAGAGGAGCCACAGCCACATCTGCTTTCTGAGGGAAGAAAAAAAAGCAGGTCAGATAAGTAAACAGGAGTATATAATGCTAATATTTTGTTATTTCATTTGGCCATCTTTTATGTTCTATGGAGAGCAGTGTAGAATATTAATGATTATATTGTCTTTTAAATAATTCTAATGTCAATTTTTCTTTTTGATTACTGTTTGCTACTTTAAGTGCAATCATTCTAAGCATGACTTTAAATACTGCTAACAGAACAAGAAACAATGCAAAAATAAAGCTACAATAAATCTTAAAGGGGGTACTTAATATTTCCAAACTTCCATAAAGTTGAGAAACTTACAAGAGACAGAATGATAAAAAAGGTTAAAAAAATGACAGCAAATGCCGATATATCCTGACTTTTAATGTCTAGTGAGGGTCAAGTTCCAAATACCCAGGATACTACATTTCCCACAATGCAAAATGTCCTTGACTGGTAAATGACCAAGAATGTGCTCTTCCATAGCTACACTGAACTGATCAAAAAAAGGACTTTTTGGTATTTTTAGTATCCTTCTCTTGATGTGTAAAATTGATCAAATTGATGGAGTGCCCCTTTGATTTCTACTAAACAGCATTCACAGCAGACTTTCAGTAGTTTATGCCTATTTCCTATCTTTAAGTGGATAAATAAATAGACAATCCTACATAAAGCTCTGTCCACTCACCCCATACACCAGTTCTCCAACCATACCGTTCCACATCTTGGACTCAGGATCTCGGGCTCCATACTTGCCATCCGACACAACCTTCAGTTTGTACTGGTAGCTCACATGTTTGGCTATTTCTGCAGCCAACTCGACAATGTAGCCCTCGTACTTATCATTCCCCGTAAGCTGCTCGTGGTTCTTCTTCAGCATCACATATGGAGACTCCTGTATGTTGGATGTAGGGTAACCATGAGTCAAATTATTTTTCGACGCTTGTCAATCTTATTTCAGTTTGCATTAGGTGTTAAAGGTCACAAAACAAAACCTACACTGGGATGCATCATTTCATGACACAAGCTGCTGTGCCTGTAAGTAGCTAGCATAAGTTTTTACAGCAGGACAGTTTGTTAAGCTAATTAAGCCAGAGACAGTATTACGACTGATAGTTAAGCTTTAGCATGTAGTTAAGTTTAATATGACTATTTCAAAATTCAGGAAGGGATGTTACGGAAGCCTTTTATGATTCACAGTAATTCATCAGAAATCTTTTGCCCCATAGTCACAGCTGAGCCTTTTGGAGGGAAAAAACATCTTACAGGGGCCCAAAATATAATTGTTGCTGTGAGAGGTTTAGAAGAAAAGATAATTATATGAAATTACAAGGTATTATTTTGGCTTTGTTCCTTGAAGGTATGGTGTGTAATTCAAACACAAAGGGTGCCTGAGTACAATTATTATGACACATTGCAACATTGAAAGGAGTGTTGATAACATGGAGCAGCCCGCAAGGAAGCAGAGGAATTGGGCAGGGTTATTAAAGCTGAGAAGACATCAGATCTGTGATAAAGAAGCGTGCGTGTGTGTGTGCGTTTGTGTGTGTATGTAGACAGTGAAGGAGACAGCATTTTCCAGCCCGACTGACCTCTGCTCTGGGGCCACGCTGTTTTCCTTGTTATATCAGACCAACATTTGTACATCTCACACTGATTGAGTGTCCTGAGAAATTACAGCTGACTTGACACCTGGGGCTCTGCTTTACTTTTAGAAAAATGTATTTCATACAGAATCTCAGTCTGAATTGTCCACTAGCACAGGGAGGACCTCAATTCCCACAAGTTGTTATGTGTGCCTGCTTTTAGCTGAGGCTGCGCTGAGCTGAGCAAATCCTGCCGCCATATTTCATCAAGGTCTAGACATGGGAGGAGGGGAGCAGGGGGTGTTTCCCACTGTGTTACAGTTATCTGGGTTCTCCTGCTCTTTATGGTTGAGGTGAAGGTAATCATTGTTACACATGGAAACCCCATGCCCACTGGTAGAGAAACGGCACCCCGGGGAGACAGCAGAGCGAAAGGTCTGGTGAGCAGCGCTTCGAAGTTGAACCCACAGACACAAAGAGACACAAATGCGTGTGTGCAAGTGCACACTTAGGCGCGCTCGCACTCGTTCACACAAACAGATGTAGCATGCCATACTGAAGGTGCTCTGGGACTCAGTGTCATTGACCTTGGACAGTTCTGCTGAGATCTGCTGTCACTCAACCATGTTAAATATAATAGAAATACACACATACACAAATACAAAACACACATTAAATGTACAAATGCAAACATGTATGAAAGTTAATTAGTGTTACCACTGATACAATCATTAAAAACAATTAACCCACAACCTCAAGGGAGTTTTGTAAAATGATATAACTTGCATGCTGCTATTCCTTTCTGAATACCTATTAAAATAACTACTTATTGTCATAAGGACACTCATATCGAGCATGAGTGACATGCTCTACCACTCTGCCTGGTTGCTTGACTTGCTCTGCTGACTTTTTTGCAGATACTGCCAGGTGGTGCTGAGAGGGTCACCTGCTCGTACCTTCCTATCTGGTTTGGGCTTCCAAGAAGGCATAAAAGGACTGCTTTTCGGGGAGTCTCTCTCTCTATGAGTCAGGCCTACAGCAGGGCCCTAAGCCCTTTGTTTTCCTTTGTTAGGTTTGGTGCACCTGCCAATACACTTTACACGATATTGTCATTCAACCACACACTGCTTACACAACTGATGTCTCTCCTACTTACACACCCCACTAGTAAGTCAATATGTTTATTTGTTTGAGTTAAATAAGTTACTTTTTGATTGATATGTCTCTGTGTGCCCCCCCCCCTGCCAGTCTTGAGCCAGGCGGTAAAAAATGCTAAAACTAAACCTTTAAATTCCAGTCAGGGCCTGGTTTTAGTACAAAGCCACGATCGTGAAGCCACCAAGCTTGAGTGCTCCATTAAACACGGTCTGCTTCACTCCTCCAGATCTCCTGCTAACCCCGGGCTTGCCTGTGTGCGGAGGCTGGGACAGTACGGATTGCAGGGGAGCACATCGTCATACCTGCATGTTGGCAAAACAACACGCTCACCCTGGAGCGACGACTCAGTGAGCACAAAAAGTTATAAAGGTGTAAAAACTCTACTGCTACCCCCACAGCCCAATAACTGTTCACACCTTATCTCTTCTCTTAGGTTCTGAGACAGAGAACCAATTTATCTTCCTAGAAAAGGGGACGCTGATAGGAGATTATGTCAGAGAGTGTTATTTTGGGTCTGTACTCTTGGGAGACTGCAACCTTCGGCTTTAAATGAGTATTTTCATGAGTACATCTTTATTAGATGCCAACAGGGTGCATTATTAGTTTAACACATTGTATCGGATACTCTACATAACTTCCATCTAATGCTGCTTGGTGTCATTTTGTCTCATGTCATGTCTACACCGCCATTCATCGATGCACTGCCTCTAGAGATCTTTGGTGTGCTCACGATTTCCATTTTTTTGCATCAGGACTTCAGGACTGCTGCATTCACATCACGTTGGCAGAATATAAATAATGAAAAACTGTTGGTGCAGTTAAGGAGTATTCATGCTTTATTCAAACTGTTCCTCACAATGCTCCCTGTAGTCACACATAAATGGAAAAGTAACCTGAATTAACCATTTTCACTTCCAGCCCTTGCTTATCAAGTTAAATCAGGTGTGGGCTATGTAGCTCCTTTTTAATTACCTGGATAAAATGTATTAGAGTTAATTTTGGAGTCTGTTTAGACACTAATGGAGCCAATTTGACACAGATTTGTTGATATTCAAGCATTATTTTAGAGATGTGGTAGCATAAATTCATCATATTTTGATGACAGCTAGGCAGATGATGTTTTGACACTTGGGTACCACTTATATCACTTTACACTGTTACAGACTCAGCTGTTTCCTATTGATGCCACAAGGTTTCTGATTGAAAACTGTCTTCAGTAAAAGAAGACTGCAAAGATTGTGAGTGTGCTTATGCTTTTTACTTGTATTTTACATGGTCTCTTGGCTCCATCACCCCCACTATGCCTTTATCTGGTGAACAGTGAATTTCTCTGAAGGAGATCACGTAGTTGGAATTCTTTACCCCATTAACCCTCACAGTGGAGATCAACGGTCCGCACTGCCTTGCTTGACCCGAAGGCTGCTGCAGAATGGCTTAAATCAGCTAGTGTATTTTTCCACACAGTACATCCATATATTGGATAGCCATATCTCTGTCTCAGTTCTACAATATTACACTGGCTGCAGTGATGGCCAGAGATAAAAGACACTTGAAAAATGCAGGAGATGTAGAAAAAGAAGCAGCGCTGGGCATCAGGTGTCTTCAGAGACGAAATATACTCTCTGATATTAAATTTTTTAACATGATGCAGACACTGAGAACATTCTGTACCTGCAAAGATGTACAGCCATTTTCATTATTTTTGACTGTAGATCAGACAGGTATTGTTAGCCATGATCTTGACATGACAACCTAACTGCCATGAGAGATGGTCAGATTTGCTGCTGTATTCTCAAATCCAGCCTCCTTCACTGACAGTACAGTAAGGCTTTGTGATGATTTCCAGTCTGT
Organism: Scomber japonicus; assembly: GCF_027409825.1. Lineage (NCBI taxonomy): Eukaryota > Metazoa > Chordata > Actinopteri > Scombriformes > Scombridae > Scomber > Scomber japonicus. The sequence continues at coordinate 11,192,407 of NC_070585.1, forward strand.
TTTTTTCATGTCTCTTGACATTAAATGTGAGGTTGTGTTGTCCTTGTGTTTCCTTTTAAATGCACAGTAAATATGTACTGTGTTGAGTCTGCAAATCATCAATAGTCAGTATGCCAGTGCCCCCAATACAAAATTCTTTACCTGTGTTGTACTTGCCAAATAAAGTGATTGTGATTTTGATTCTGTGCAGGCAGCAGTCAGATGGGGAAAAGTTAGCGGGATAGAGTTGGTGAAGGGAAGGAAGAGAGGGAGATACAATCACAGATGTCTGCTCAATTCATTTAAGGGGCTGAACCTAGGAGGAACTCTATCATAAAAGAAAATGAAAAACGTTACTCTGTCTTTCTGTGTCTCAGTCTCTCCCATCACACCCTGCCTACTACAGATCCCTAAACCTCTCTATTGTACTCACCAAGATAGTGGTAACTATGTAAGTTCGGTTCTGCAGGCCGTAGGTTTCATTGCTGCCTCTCATGAAGCTGGCGGTGGTCACGTACTTCTCATCCTCATTCCAGTAGCCGACCTATAAAAAGGAGGATGAGTCACCAAGCAGACCTTTCTTGAACTGATTGAATACTATTAAAGAACCTCAAGTGAGCCACGGAGTTATTTCAATAATTGCTTTGAAGAAATTATTTCTAAATGTGGTCCTTGAGCAAAAATACATATCTTAAATACAGGCTTACCTTCTTTGGTCCAGATGGGGCCAGTTCCATGACACTAACAGTGTAGTTAGTTCTACGGCCTTTCTCATTGAACTGAATGTGACCAGTCAGTCCATCTATGCGGACCTGAAATGGAGTAAAAGACAATGAAGAGGTTATTCTGACTTGCCAGACGGATAAATAATAACTGCTGTGAAGCATTATTCATACAGGATTTTTTCTTCATGTCTGTGCACCGACAGCTAGCATTTGCATGTCGTGCTTACACGCAATGCATGTTAAGCATAGCTCACATGTGTTTGTATAGTATTCATTTGTGAAAAGTCCACAGTGCTTGCGTCCCCACGGAGGCGAATGACAGACGGTGTGCATGTATGTGTACAGTGCAGTGTGTTTGTCTGGGCTGTGTGATGGAGTTAATTGAGCGGACACAGCTTCAATCTCCAGTATATCTGCAGGCAGATGGCTAGATTGACTCTGAGCAGGCCTCTGCACAGCCACTCTTCAGACAGAGCCTCGGGGTGCGCACACACACACTCACACACTCACATGCAGTTACATATATGCCCACAAACATGTTGAATTTATTATGCATTTAACCCATGTTAATAATAGTAAACAAATAAAAGAACAATATGACTTTTAATTGCCTTTTGACTTAGCAACTGTAATTTTGTCAAGAAAAAGAATCATTTTCCTTGTTCCTCGATGTACACATTTATTCACACATACATGAGTGTGTCTGTGTGCGCATGAGATCAACAAGTCTCACAGCCAGTCCGGCATTTCCATTTCATTGCCAAATATTACATTTCTAAACTCAATTGCTGTCATATTCCATGATGATCACGGCTGAGTGTTATTGCCTGCAGGTTTTGTTTACTATGCCATGATGTCACATTTGATACTGGAGAGCTCTCCTACGACTTAATGTGAACTTTCGACGACAGAATGAGACCTAATTTGTTCAGCTAGCCCCAGCTCAGGAGCTGTTAGCCAATGTGTCACTCAAGAATTTGTGCAAGTGCATGCACGTGTAAGTATGTACATGTATGTGTGTGCATTTGCATGTTTCCATCTATGTGCACAGACCTGCTGCAAAGCTCGCTGGATATCTATTCCCTGTCCCCAGGGAGCTGGTGGGTTGGCAAGACACTCTCCAGCGTTGCCCCTGCGAGAAATGTCTATCCTCTGTCTCCTTAGATTCTGGAAAGCCGTTGACATGACCTTCACCCCGTCATATGTTAGAGCACCTGTGTACTGTGAAGAGAGAGCAGACTATTCAAACAAAAGCAAGCACAGTTCTGAAGAGTGGTGGGGCAGCAGTTGAAGAATGAGCTTTAAATAGGTTTTCAATTAATTCCACAAGTGTACAAAAGTTTACTTAAAGTTAGAGTCAGCAATTTTAATCCAATACACTTTTTGTCAAATTCAGCAATATTGCATCACAGTTCGCTAGCTGTCTGCTCTGTGTGTAAGCTGTTGTCCACACACAGCACTGGCCCTATAATTGTATGGCTCCGACTAAGCCACACAACACTATTCCTGCCAGTCAGCAGAGGACAGAATGGGGAAGTCATCGGAGCAGCTATCTCTGTGAGGACACGACAGTCCCCTGTGTCCATATTCTCACGGAGACCCCCTCATTTTTTTTACACTACAAATCTGTTTCTATATACTTTAGTGAAGCGTAATCTGAGCGGGCAGCTGTTTAAATCACACAAATATGTCGCTGTATATGGGTTTTCAACGTATAAACTGTATCGATGAAATAATAAATACAAATACAAACACTGTTGATTTCTTCCCATGTAGCTAACATGCAAACTATTTTGGTTCAGTGAACTTCAGCTATTAGTCAGCCTGGTGAAGGTAGTTTGTCCAGCTGCTGTCCTCTAAGCTCTGCTGCAGCTGACAGATGGCTGTTTCTATGGACAGAGACACTATACGCCGCTTGAGTGAGATGTAGGGAGGCAGCAGAGAGGAGGACAGTGTGGATGGACTGTTGTGCTCACATGAGACATATTTTTTTTCTGTTCATGATAATGTGTGAGAGGAACAGAAGTGACTCTACAGCCGACGCATCGCTCTGGATTCTGCCATATTTCTCTTTCGGTCGTTGCCATAGCAATACATGTCCATGAATTTGGGTGGTGGAACTTCTGCAGGAGAATGAAGGGAGGGATTTGTATTTGTTTGGCTGTTAAGTTAACATTGTAATCTTTGTCCAGAATGTCTGACTCTACCTTTAAATACACTTCAAAACATCAAATACCTCTGTAGTTCATTCCAGTGTAAATACACTTCTTGGAATTGTAATGAGTCCTCCATCTCAGCTGGTTTGACAGTTGTTATGGCCAAAAATCCATTATCATTTAATAGGAGAAATTCCAGATCTGAAGTACCAAACTCAGATAAAATCAAGGGTTATCCATCCACCAAATTTAATGGGAGACCTTTCATAAGTTTTATGCAATATGCTGCTGACAGTCACCAATAAACTAGAGGGTACTGGGGAAATGTCAGCCTTCTTGGCTGAAGTAACCCTAACCTCACACAGAAAATCAGTTATCAAAACTCCTGAGCTGATCATCATGATTTAGTTTATAGTACTTTGAACATGACAGAAAAACTCTTAGTAAATCCAATGGTACGTTTCTACTTTTTGCATGATCACTTTAAAGACATAAAAGGGAAACTAATAGAGGGAAAAGAGAAGAAGAGGAGAGCATAAATACTTTTAGTCCACTCTTGGGCACTTTGGAATCTTTATTGTCAAACTCCATCCACTGCTGGACGATGCGGCTGACGGTGGGCTCCGAGTTGTTGACGAGCTGGAAGCCGGTGATGTTTGCCCCACCTTTCCTCAGGTCTGTCAGGTCAATGTCCAAGAAACCCTGTGACAGGAAGTGGACAGTCAGAAGATGAAATAGACAGGTAGGAAAAGAAATATCTCTGTAGTGAGGACACTGTAGCCATGCAAATTCTGAAAAGTCATCTGTGTCCTGCAGTCCAGTAGTCTAGTAACAGCTGTTTGGTTCCCAAACTTAGGAACCTTTTTGGCTTATGATCCCTTTAAACAAATACATTTCTAATTTTGATGCCTAATTGCAGAAGGGAAATGAGCTGTGAGAAGTTCCAAACAGTGATTATTTCTGCATAGATTATTTAATTTAAAGGATTTTAAAGGGTATGAAGAGGTCAAAATATCCAGTATTTCAAATAAAAACTGCAAAAATGAGAAAAACAGCAGAGAAAGTTAACATAATTTTGTAGGACAGAAATTTGTTTTTATTACAATCCATTTAATCATCTTGGGACCCCTTGGGGCGGGCACTAGATGATGGAAAAACACTGTGGCACCAAATGATGTTTGTTTTTCAGACTTTTCCTGAGCCCTTTTTTGCTGTGAGCCACTGGATAATTTTACCCCTAAAATAATTCATATAAAGAGAAACAGACAATGAATTGAATTTGGTTATAACTAACATATGCAAAAGGTGGTGAGGGTTTGCAACTAAGGCATTACTTTGTCTTAAGGGGTCATAAGTTGAAACTGTTAGGAACCAGTGTGAGCATGGTGCATAAGAGGGTAATTTTGTAGAATGCACTACATTGAAGTTACTGTTTTAACTTTATCAAAAGATCAAGTGTTAATTGCATAATGAAAATGACAAATCCATCATTTTCACTTAGAGAGGTTATCCCAATTGAGCAAACTCTATCCCAGTGTTTTTCTGAGGGACAAGAGTAGTGATAAAGAAAATAGAAAACCTAATTTCATGCTGGGCAAAGTCCAGAGCTCATCTCTGATAGACTGAGTCCTCATAGCCTACTGTTAACAATGGAAGAATCAAAACCTTATAGGCCGCTGTGAACAATGCAAGGCATGCCTGAGGGAGAGCAGAATAGCGAAAGAAGCAATTTAATGTAATGGTATCTCCTACTTGCATTTTCTCTCTCTGACTATTATGTGGGGAAGGCAGTTTTTCAGCGAGGGAGAAAGGCGAGAGAGAGAGAATGAGAGGCAGTCTCTCAGCAGGCTGCCTGTCAGCATGGAGAGAGAAGATGCACACAAGTGGGACTGGGTGGTAGTAGAGGCAGAGCAGGAGAGGGGGAGAGGAGTTTTGTCTGTGATTTGTCATAGATTTAAGAACAGTTTTGACTGATGAGAAGAGAATGTGCCACTCCTGCCAGGCATCTGTCATATACCTTTCTCCCTTTTTTTCCTTCTCTGCTCTGATGTTATTTGTTTCATGTCATTTGTCTCTGAAACCCTCACTTGTCTTATTTGATGTCCATATCCATACCGTAAATGTGTGACTGGTCAACAGCTCCCACCTTAAAGGCAAATAGACACAGCTGGTTGTTGAGTAGCTTAAAGTTCAAATTATTCCACGCCCGTCTGCTTCTTTGTGGAAGGTTGGCATGGAGACAGGTACAAAATGAAGGCTAGCACAAGCTTTACGAGACAAATGGAAACGAATCTCTCCACCACCCCCCTAATGTACCTGCGTGTATTGCCAGGTGTCCATATTTCTCAGCTGAGCAGACAGACTTGTGTCTTTTTTTCTGCTCCATGTATGAGCTAATGCAGTGCAGTGAGCTGAATAGGTTACTATAGAAACTAGCCTTTACTAACACTGGACATCCGACAGATATCATAACCACATTTATGTATTCACTAAAAAATTCTCTCTTTTCTCTAACACACTATGCTCTATTTTTCAGATAAAGACTAAAATACACAGCTGCACACAAGTAAGTAAATTAGGAAAATTCTTAAAAAAAAAATAAAATAAAAAAAGGTGCAAGGAGACAGAAAAAGTAATTTTTGTGCAAACCTTTTTATGGACCCATTATAAATGACTGTGGCCACTTTGCATATCAGCTGTTATTACCACCCAAGCCTTATCATTTAAAATTAAATCTGGCAAACTGGCCAGACAAGAGAGATTGAGCCAATCTAAAACTCCAGCAGTGAGAAATTGTTCAAGCCAGCAGCTGCATATTAATGTTGTTATTACTAAGGCGTCTGTTGATGTCAATTTTCTCTTCATTTGGTTGCATTTAGTAAGCCTGAACACTGCTGTAGGGGTCTACATTGAGAAAATGGCAGCAGACAAAGAGAGCTAATGGATATAAGCTTGCATACATTGACTGTCTGACCTTTTGTCTGTCACTGCAAGACTGCACAGACAGTCACACGTACTGTAAGTCTCCTACTGCGCTGCTGTTACAGAGTGCCTGCAGGTTTGACAGTGTGGTGAAATAATATATGATGTAGCTGAAGAGGAAAATGGCACGAGAAGTTATAAAAGACGTAAAGCCGCTACTTCCTGGCAGCATTATTAGGCAAGTCTATTAAACTAGTGATAAAGTAAGTCTGTAATCCTGTTAAGCACCATGTTTAATGGCAATGTAAATTCAAAAGAAACTCCCAGAAAGTATGTATGTGACTGCTTACCAGGTTAGCCAGGATGTAGTGGTAGCTCTTTGCATTCTTGCCCTGCTCGACAATCTGGAAGACAAGGACAAAAGAGAAATAGGGAATAAGAGGTGTGACACAAGAGCAGAAGGTCAGTCAGTATGTCTGTGAGTATGTGTATGTACAACTGAGAGGACGAGGGGAGGGTTTTGACAGTGTCACAGCAGTATACCTACAACAGTGTACTTGACCCTGTACAGGACAAAGAGACCAGAGCAATGGGAAATCCAATGTTAAAAAAATGTTGTTATTCATCTATAAAAAGCCAACATAGCAACATTACCCACTCCATAAAATCAAGAATCAATGAATTCACTTAGATGTTGTAAATTGTTTAAAAATGACTTAATAATAGTAGTAGAAATGGATGAATACATCAATTAATATTCAACTCTTTAAGAGAAGTAAACTGCATTAAACATATTCCACTTAATGCTTTTACCTGTATGTAACACTGTATACTGTACTATATTTCCTTCCCTCCTCCCCCTGAGAGTTCTGGTGTGATCTTTGATCCAATATTTAAATCACTCCCCTGGAACTTCATCGTGATCTAACAATATCATCAAATAATGCAATCTGTCATGCTGAACTGTGCACAAGCCCCTCTCCCACGCGTACACCTTATTTCTCTCCTGCCTGTGCTGCCGTCATTCTCTTCACCGCAGGCGGCACAGGTCAGTCGAGCACTGATGGCAAGGCCGTTTTGAGTAACACAGCGAGAGGTGTGTAGTGTAATTCCAGCATCAGATTATTCATAAGTGAAATGGACACATTGGACAACACTTTGACTGACATTTAAATGGAGCATTAGATGCAACAAAAACAACCCCCTGCTCCCCCTCATTGGAGTCTTGTTTGCTGGTGGCCCTTAAGGGGACTGCTATACAAGACTTGTGTGTATATGTGTCATCACAGCATACTGGGGAGTCACATAAAATAAGGCTGAGTGGGCAGCACTAATTTAAATCCATGCACCATCCAATTAAAAGCCCTAGCACAGTGGATAAGCAGCTCATTTCTGTGTCTTTGTTCAGGCATGACCTCACACATTTTTCACTGCTCTTTCTCTCTGTGAGCATCTTCCCTGGTGTATACTTCGGGGAGTGCAGTTATTTGTTTGTGTGTTGTATGTGTGTGCATCTAATGATGCTGTAGGTCATGACAGAAGGTGGCATTTGTTATTAATGGTGACCCCAGCACAAGGCAGGTCCCCCGGCCGAGCCTCGGGCATGGAAAAACAAGAGGGAAGGAGGATAGACACACACTATCGCTGACACCAATTCACCCGAACACCAACAGAAAAGATAAAAAACACTATATTGTCACAGTGGACTGCAAATAGAAATGTTTTGGATGTAAGTAGCCTTTTTAATTATACATGCAAATTTGAAGAGTCATTCAGAGTTCAGCCTCACGAGAACAGGTAATTTTTTGTCTATCTGTAGGAAAACACACTCTGAAATATTTCAGCATATACGGAAAAAAGTCATCCTACCTCTGAATACTGTCAGTGACATTATCATAAGACAATCTGTGTACTGTATGAGATGAAAACAGGAATGAGTTTAAAGGGCAGAAGAGGAAAAGATGTGTGTGTGTGTGTGTGTGTGTGTGTGTGTGTCTGTGTGTGTGTGTGTGTGTGTGTGCACGTGTGTTCGCCATTGTTTGGGTGCACCGTGGAGGCAGGGAGCAGATGTGGGTGATTGATGGTGGCCGTCTAAATGGAGAACTTCTCAGGCTCAGCTCCTGTAAACTGGTGAGAACTGATGCAATAACCTTAACTTCAGACACTGGGCCATCAATAACATTTGCACTGAGCACTAATAGTCTTCACATACGGATGGGGTTGTGCACGTTTGTGCGTGTGTGTGTGTGTGTGTGTGCATGCATGGTGCATTTATGTACATCACATGTGCTTTTTCCCCCCTTATATACAACAATGTCCAGAAACAGAAAAAAATGATTTAAATCTGACTGAAAAATCGTAAATCATACAAGTGACAAATCCAAAATAACGAATGTGTTACTTTTTCTCTGCATAAAATTGCTTGTATGCATAAACTCATTCCAGTATGTGTATAATGTGTGACTGTCATTTAATGACTGCTGACTAAATGACTGTTTCTTTGGTTGTCAGTCTCTATGTTATTGCACAGCACAGACTAACGGCACATTAACCAGTCAAATTTCTTAACAATTAAAACAGAGTTCTTCATTTCAGACAGAGGTAGACAAAACTAGGTTTCTCATTTCATGAGGTTAATGTGAAATTCTTTATAGTTAAAAAATAACAATGGATCCTTCCTTTCAGACAGAATTCAATATAAGCAAGCTCCTCATTTCTAAGCAGTTAGTTTTGCCAGCAGATATAAAACTGTCATTGGTGGATTTCATTAGCTTTCTGTACCTAGCTGAGCAACATTAGCTTCCTTGAGTTGGTGGAAAACTTTGCCTCTGGCTTCCTTTTTAATGTTTGACTAATTTGAAACAATGACCTCATAAAAGGGTCTCATAAGTACATTTAGATAGCTGCACAAATTATATCACACTAACAGAGAGGGCTGAGGCTAAAGCAGTAAGAGTTATCTGGTCCTATTGTTATTATTATTATAGGAATAAAGGAACAATCAGTACAGGGGTGAATGAGAAGAAACTCTAACACTGTGTTATTCATCTCTCTTATAATTGATGCACCAGAGTCTAACCTCCACAGTAGACCACCAACCATTTTCCATACACATCACTTCTCTACTAATCCTGCTTGTCCACTTTTTTTTCATCCAAAAATCTCTTTTAAACTTTGCTCAATATATTTTTTTAAAAGTCCTTCCTCCAGGTTGATTAACTGTTAATTATAACAAGTCTGGTATGTGTCCAAAAGGAACATTACCTGATCAAGTCAAACTTGCATTATTTGGAGCCGATGTATAATACACAATGCAATTATATTGTGCTCTGAGGTTGCAGTGTTTAGGCTATAATTGGTATATAAATCACAGCCTTACACAATGTGCAATCATTGAAAAAATTGAGAAAAGCTCTTTACCTTTTTCAGGATGCCAGTAAGTCTCTCAGTCTCACAATCAATAATAATCTGACCCTCCTTCCTCTTGTCCAAATCCTGGAACACTTTCAAGAAGGAGGCCTCCGTCATGGTCTCCACGTTAACCGAGGTCACCAGCCAGTTCCTCTCTGCTGCTGTGTCCAGAACTTTCTGCAGCACTGACAGGCCTAAAACAACATGAGGAAGAAGGAGAAAGCTCTGACTGAACTGTGAAAAGGGACTGAACATGGGCAGATTAAGATGAATGATGTGACGAATGACGAGTCGGTCATCTTCTGAGAGCGATCCATGAGTCTATATCTTATTATGCAATAATACAATTATGGGCAGGTTAATTTTATGTGTAGTTACATTTTGGGCTGCGAGATTAATTAAAATAATTTGGGAACAAAACAGAAACCATGCAGAAAATCTAACTGCTCTTGATGAGCTTATCCATCAGAATCTCCCCTGCAGCTTCAGTGATAAGTGTAACGAGTGAGACAGTCATTAAGCACTCTGACACATACAGGTGTGCTTTTCCAGCTCATACAGTGCAGGGCTAAATAATCACCACTTTCAGACTAACAAATAATAAACCGACGCATCATATCAGACCTGTCGTGTGCTATGACACAGCCAGGTTTACGTCCTCCAAGCACCAATTACAGGTGGCGCTACTCAATTGTACTGTCATCAATACGCTGCTGAAACACTTGAGCATTATATAGGCAGGGCAGCCAATGAGCTAATGGCTCATGCTAAGTCAGGAAATAAAAGGCGATTAGAGAACACATTGATCTTGAGCTCTGATTTACAGTCTGACTCACTGTTCTACTCCTTTGCTGCTGGCAGTAGACCAATCAGATTCCTCTCAAGCTGGCAGCCACAGTTGTTCCAGAGAGTAAATAAAGTAATTTCTCCCCCCAGCAGACTGGCAGCCATTACCCAAATGATTTAAAGCAATTACAAAATTCAGAAATGTAAACTAATACATGATGTAGCTGTATTTGTTTTTCCTCTGGTAAGCTGGCAAACACACAATGTGTTTTGCATATCCTCCATGCTTGTTTGCTCGTGTTCGTGGAGGCATTTTGTGCATATTGAGCAAATGTATAAATGACTTATCGACGACAACAACAACACCAGCCCTGTCAAAGAAGAATGAGGAATGCAGTCACAGCATCTGAAGGATGATTGCTCTGCCTTTTTTGAATGCACACCAGCTGCTCTCCAGGCAATTCATGCTGCCTATTTGACATCAGGTCGTTAAGAAATAAAAAGATGGATGGTGTTTCACCTCCATATATAACCATTACACAGTACATGTAAATAAGTACGACAACCTGAAAAAATGTGAGGATGTTCGATGGGAGTGATACACGGGGGTTGGTCAACCTTATACTTAAAAGCATAAATGGAAAGCTACCTACATGGCACCGTTTGGGATGTCTCTTTCCAGCCACTGCTCATAAGTGAATAATTGGAGTCTTTGTGGTCAGATTGATCAGTAGCTGTGAAACTGATGATAGGCATGGCAGCACTAGAGGCAGTTAATCATGGCTTTGAATAAGGCCAGTGGGTCCAGAGGAGAAAACACAACTGTTTTTGCATGGAGTGGAACTGCTGGTGCTGGTTTCAGCACCATGGACAGCACCATGAAATCTACCCAGCACTTCTTTGACTTCTTTCATCCCTTCATTCTTTTGTTTCTCGCCTTTTAACAACCTTCCTTTTTATTTACAGGTCTATTTGTTTATTTATTTGTCAATCTACTTTAAGTATGCAAGCACATACATAAAGACATGTTCCAACACTTAAGAATAGAGCTGGGAAAGGTTGAAATAAATCTCATTAAACGCTTAATGTTGAGTATGATCTGTACTGATGAATTACAGAGAGACCTGGAGTCAACTTTACTTCAGTGTTGTTAGTGTGGCTTATCACTCTGCATCTTCTATCATCCCCGCCCCCCCAACAACACCACCACCACCATTCTCCCTCGCTTCTTCCCCTTTTTATTTTGGTCTGACAGTGTTTGCATTGAATATTCTCTCGCCTTTTTAAATGTAGCTATGTGGCTAATGCACCACCATAAATCAGAGCCAGCCTGACAGGGAGGCTTGTAGGACTAGCCAAGGTAAAAATGGTCCTCCAAAGGCATCCTGGAAGAGAATAATATCATAATGGAATCTGGCTGTCATAAGCAGCCTTCTGGCCAGAGGGAATACACAGAGACCTGGGCACCAGGCAATTGAGAGTAGAGAAAATGACACTTTGAGAAACCATTTTCTGAATATTGTTTATGATAGGTTTAATGGGCTATCAAATTTGTTTTTCCGTTCGTGGCTTTTGAAAATAAAAATAAGAGGCATTTTTATTAGCGGACGCTGTGCAGTAAGACAGCAGGACAGATGTCTGAGATGGGAGGAAAGTGATAATGTGTATTGTATATTAGTATGTTCTTTCCCTCAGATAATGGATTGAAATAGCAAGAAAAATGATTAATGAAACCACGTCTAATATAAATACATGACACTAGAGATTCAAAAACAACTCTTCATAAACAATACCACCAAGTTGTGTTTAAAAAAGTAGGATGTTTTAATGAAATATTTGAAAGAAGCCTATGCACACGCACACACACACATACCAGACAAATTCCTCACAACTGAGTATGATTTTTCTTAAAGGCTTAAAATAACCCTGTAAGAAAGGGTGACTGCAGTGTAGTATCCAGGCAACAGAGGACTACTGATATGGGTTTCACTGGCTCCATCCCACCACTCAGTCATACAGGGATGACCCAGCGCATGCACACACACACACGCACACACACACACACACACACACACACAAACACACACACACAAACACACACACACACACAAACATACACACTACCCAACAGTTTGTGAGTGGATAATGAAGGGATCACAGCAGATTAAAAAAATCTGTGGGACATGTGTGATGCTGCAGCCATCATGCATCAATGGGACAACAGACCACTGTGAAATCTTCCCTGTCACTGCTCAACAGTGCACTTTGCAGAGTGACGTGATGGCATCTGTCTTTTAAAGCTGACTTGATCCTGCTTATTTGTCTCACACAAGTCACAAACATGAGGAGATAAAAGTTGCAGTATGCCCACACGCTGTATGCATACACATTTGCCCGTGCAAAAAATATGCATGCATTTGGGCATGCACACAAAGTACACCCTTTATGGTCATGCTCCAAAACACAACACCTGGGACAGATGGTATGGCATTATGGGAAGTGTATAGCTGAATGGCGAGGAATAAGAGGAAGAGAAGGGAGCAGGCGGCTGACAGGTGTGCTGCTTTATTTCTGTCTGCCTCTGCGGAATTGTTAGATGTTTAAATTATATGCTACAGCATCTTTGGAGTGTTTTTTTTTTCACTGGCAAAGAAACTGTTGCAACATGGGTTACTGCTGAGGACGGCTCAATAAAAAGCTTAATCTTTTGTTCCATTGTGTGATTTATCTGCTAGTCAGTGCAGGTCAATGGTTCTTTTCTGTGTTTTCTGTCTGTACAAAGATGGTGTCCTAAAATAAATGTTCCGGTGACTGCTCATTGCTACACAATGGCTACGATTGACCCCATTGCTGTCGCCATGGCAATATGAAGACGACTAATGGTAGTTGATTTAATGACTGATACTGCCTCTCACTGTCTTCACTGCAAATGTGCAGTGGAACAGCACATTTTATAAATATTAAGACATTCTGTGTATTTAAAGATATCTGAGTTGAAAATCTCTATCTTTATTTATATTCTCACTTCACAGCCACATCTTTTTATAATAAGATTAATATTATATACTAAAAATAACAATAATGCAATATGATGTATGAAATCAAAAAGGCTACATAGGTTCCTACCTGAGTCAGAACTGTACATGTAGACAAACTTGGTCCATCCATAGTGTTCGATCACTCCCACCAGAGCATCCTGGAGCTCAGGCCTCAGCTGGATGACAAACTGGTTGGCCGTCTCAATTGGGAAAGACGGTGTGACGAAGCAGACATGCAAAGCTCCGCAGAAAGACATGAGCATGTTGACTGTCTTCCTGTCGTATAAGCCAATGATGGCATACACACCTTTGGAGAACTGGGAGCAAACTGTGAACAAACAAAAGAAAAAAAGAAGGAAGGTGAAAAATAGATTAAGTCAAATAGATTAAAGATTATGGTATACATGTATTAGGCACAAAAAAATCCCCGAGGCCCACACAGTAATAAATATGTTAGTGATCCATTGTGTGATTTATCGGCTGGTCAGTGCAGGTCGATGTCTCTTTCTGTGGGGGCGCCCTGGTGGCCGCCAACCATGAACCACAACTTCCTTGTTTTTTGTTTTTTTCTGTCTTCTCTTCTTGTAAAAAGACAGCAGTCTAGATTAGAACACAATGAACATCATCTATCATGATTTTCAGTAGTGTACATGTTACTTACTGCACGCTAAAATGAGTGAAAACACCTTTCTTATAGCAATAAACATAGTTAAGACTTGTAGGATTTCCAAAAATGAGCATTTGCTTCCTCCATGGATTGAACAGCAGACCCCAGTCTGCAAAGCAGTATGCAATAAAAATGTTTATCTGACTTTATTTTCTCTCTTGTCTCTTATTGTTATGTGATCTGTACATTCTGTATATTTGCAACATTAGGCTCATAGCTACATGTTTGTACTGTTACCTAAATTATATCCTAAAAATGCCCTCATGTGAGAGGAAGAGGTTGTCTTAAACATGCCTTTTTCATAGCAGATAATTTGACTCATTATAGCTGGAAAAGGTCTAACAGCACAGTTTTATTTAGTGTTGCACTAAGCCATGACAATAGACCAGTATGAAAAGGGCCCTGAAACTGATGCAACTTAATGGAATGAATGCAATTGTAATTGATTTCATTGTAAACACCTGTGCTTTTCCTACTGTAAAATGTCAAAATGTCTGCCATGGAAAACCTGAATGAGTTGAACTGAAGTGAACTGAATTGAAATAGTGTGCAGAAGGTTATATTGTGTTTCCTTTCTCTTATTGTGTCCCTTTACCACAGTACTGGGAAGCATCTTCACTGTTGAAAAATTATCCTGAGGCACCACGTGGTGATTATGAATTTTCAGCTGAAAGCAGCTTTAATTGCCTTGTCCATTCAACTCTGTATCATGTTCATGCAAAGATGGCCAGTTTGTCCATCTGTATACCACCAGTCTGTTTCCTTTTGGTGAGAGGTGGAGGAGGTGAAGGCAGATTAGAAGTGGAGAGGTTAATCAATGCATCCCCAGGGTTCCACTGACATTTTACTGGCAGCAGGAGGCGGTTTCTATCTCACATTTGCTCTTCTCCCTCAGTCTCTCCATTTATTTTTCTCTCATTGTCTGTCCGTCACTCTGACTTCTTTCACACCCCCTAATATCTTAAAATAGCTAATTTATGTTCACAGTCGTCTCATTGGTGGGTATATCCTCTCCATGCTTTCGACATGGCAGGCTATCTTTGCACATGCAGGTCTGGCCTGGGCTATTTTCTGCTGTGGCAATGGGTGGGCCTTACTTATCTCTGTATTTACCAAACAGATTGAAGTTGCTGCCTGTCCCTGCGCGAGGGCCAGCTCGCTGCTTGGAGCTGAGGGAAAGACAGTGACGATGGCCCGTACCCAAAACGCCTAGCCTGTCACAGACCTGCACCTGCCAGGCAGGCACATGTGTGTTTGTGTGTTTGTGTATGTGTGTGACGGAGATAGAGGGAGAGTGAGGAATGGAGAGAGAGAGAAATTTAACAGTATCACATGAAAATACGTGCGCACACACATGAATATAGACACATATACAGCCTCTAGTGCTCAAAAAGCCTGGTGAGTCACCCTACTTAAAGCAAGCCCTGAAATAGACATTTTGCGCCTCGCCACACTGACTCAGTAACAGAACTATCTTTCCTTCATGGTATGCACACGCTCTTGCTAGTAAATGGACACTCTCTCAGCTATTGCTTTCCACTACCACACATTATTTTTCCCCTTACAATTTTCTAGGACCAATTTTAGCGGTGGCCTCCATGTTCTGACTGGATAAAAGGTAATGAGAGCTTGTTTGACTTTTTGTGCAGTGTCCCATTACTCTGCCCTACAGCAGATTACCATGTTTCACTGACTATGAGTCAGTTTTTTTATACCTACAGTAGCCTATGTCTGTTTGACCAAAAAAAAAAAAAAAAAAAAAGAAACATGCAGCCATGTGGCACAGACCTCCCGCTCTGAGCTGGCAAGAGAAGCATGTGCTCGTCTAATTCGACACGAGCATGACACAGAACATTAATGTATCTCAGCAGTCTCAGGTCGTGTTCAGATAACAGTATAGAGGAGCGGCATATTGAGTGTGTTTGTGTGAGTGGCTTGTTAGCGCTGCTCCACATGTGTAATGACATTGGAGGCTGGGCTGACAGACCTAAAGCGATCTTGAAGACCCCAGCAACACCTGTCCACCCTGGCACTCTGTGTCTCCTCGCCACAGTTACAGCTGCCATGGCGGCAGGACTAATGTTGCCCAGGCAACGGCCTGTTTCTCTGGCAGGGGTTACTGTAGCTCCGAGCTGCTAAAAGACTTGCAAGATGGAATGGGAATTATAGGTGTTTGGACATTTAGTCATAATTAGGTTTCCCCTCAAGAAATGTGTGAATTTGCAAAACTGACTTTGCTTTGCAAGATCTGTGGATTCATTTCTAAATGAATGGTGAACTTGCAGCACATTCCACTTGATGACATTTGTAGTTATACACAAAACAAGCCATGATAATGTTCAAAAGTCAACAAAATATCAGCATACTGTATGCATATAAATGCAGGGAAGCAGACAGGAACTGTGTTCTGACTTTCAAACTTTTCCTGAATTCCTGAAAGATGAATCAACAACACGTTTATTTCCATTTGGTGTGGCCAGAGTTTTGGGATGCAGGAAAAGGGAGGAAAAACTCAATTCCTAATGGGATTGACACTCGCACAACAGGAGGAGCTGTCAGAAACAACTCGTGCAGCTACTGTCTTCCCCATTCTCTGTTTCCTGTGCCCTGCAGCTGTTCCTCTGCTTAGCATGAGCCAAATATCAAATGACAGAAGTGTCTGTGCCGGCTGCACAAAGAGGGCGTGTTTGTGACAGTTGTTCATGCATCTGAATTTGCAGATGATGGGAGGCCTGCTCGGAGGGTGGTAGGAATGACTGGATCATTGTGACTGGCCGTGAATAGGTAAAACCTGTTCATAATTACACAGGCCAGTTAAACAGCAGCACTGACTTTGCATGATCCCAGATTACTGGTTCACTCTAAAATGTTTAGTTTGGCTTTGATTTCATGACTATAAAATATAACATTAAAAAGCGTTAAATATAAAATTGGGATGTATAAAAAGTAAAAATGTGTCATTTTTTTAGCCTGACTGTTAACAGTAACCTTAACATTGTGTGATGGATGTTAAGGAATTAAATAAAGCAACATCTCCAAGGATCAAATTGTTTTTGTTGTTTTAAATGGTGTTTTTATATCCTTGTGTTTCAGGAAAAAAACTCCTGAAATCAGTCAGTTGAGTCAATTTGAATAATCAATATTTCAATACAGCTCAATATTTGCCAGATATATTGGAACAATTATGTGTCTGTTTAAGTCGTCAAGGTGCCCTTGTTGCTCCACTGGAGCTACTCACTAGCCTATGTATAAGACAGTGGTATTACAGAGCTGCTCCTTTGTGTGGCTTTGTAATTCTTTTTTCAATAATGCATCGCTTGATATGTCCAACAAAATCAATACAGTTGAATTGAAATGTACCGAGTGCAGTCACAAAACTATTTTTCAATTTTTCGTTCATTTTTTTTGGGAGGAGCTACAACCAGGTTTGCAAGAATCAATATAAGAAAGGACTTTTGAGCATAGCGCTTAATGCATTCCCATTGAAAACCCAGTTACAAGTACTCTGGACTCATGGGTTTACTGCGACCGCATCCAAACCACAACTTCCCATAAGAGGAATACATACATCAAACAGTGTGCCTCCACAAACGCACACAGAAGTAACGCAGTGTATCTACTATTTTCCTCCCCTGAGACATGCATGCTATTATGCTGTGCACCATTAAGGTCAGAACAGAGGGAATATTACAGCAGTAGAAAGCTGGGTTCAGCTGGAGGGAGCATACTGATTGGAGGGTTCTTGTTCAGCCAACCATAAAAGTCCTTTCTTAATAGAGCCCTTCTATTGAAGACTGACATATCAGTTGACTCCATAAATTAGGACATCTGATTAGGATACTAAACCTAACAACTAAATATATACAATTCTCTTTTCTGTGTGCTTTCTACTGTTAAAATCCGACAAGATATTTTTTTCTGATGGTATAAAACGATGTCTTCTTCCTCTGGGCATCAATGAACAAAGACTGTGGAAGATAACAGAGAGAAGCTAAATCCGGCCCAGATTTCCTCCAAGTCAGCATAACCCTGGCAGGTTGAATCACACACCACCTTCATATAGTGAGCCTAGATCCTACTACTACACCCGGATTTACTTTGTTCACCCAATGTCACCTTTACACCACAAGACCACAGATTTGAAATGTGTTCGCTTTTTCAGTCACAACTGGTTGCAAAATGGGGGACAAATGCAGAAATACAAGGACACAAAAGAGACATATTTCTTTAGATTATTAATAATTGCAATAATCAACTTTATACTGCTGCATTTTACTGTAAAAGTCAATACATTACTTTGATGATTAATTTTATTTTATTGAAGTGCATGTAATGTAAAATGGCTCATGGACTTCAGTCATAAATCTAATAGCACAAAATGATTTCTACCTGTGTGCTGCTAAATAAATCTGCATATAGGTGACTACACAGGAGTAAAATCATATCAATGAAGTATCTTTATATTTTGTACCCTTTTGAAAGATGAGAGGGCTGACAGGAGCAAAGAGGTTTCTGTCACATCAGGCAGTAATATACACCACCTCCACAAGGGTGAAGGGTCACTCAATCAACCACAGAGCACTTTGAGGGGAGAAAAACACATCTGACACCGACACTGGAAGACGCACACAATCATCCTCCACTCAGCCACCCATGGCTAATAACTGTCAGATGATGTGTGTAATAAAAACAGAGAACATGTTGCGGTCCCTCTGGTCCCATCCATCTTCCAGAGAGCTAATCAGCTATGTTAATGAGAGGTTTAACAAAAGAAGTCCCGAATCACACTCTACCCGTGCACATACTCTCTGCACCCATCAAACACCCCCCCCCCCCCACCCCCCTCCCTTCCTTAACACTCCTATCAATAAAAAAAACGCCTCACTGTTTCTGACAAGAGTGTGTCTCACACACAGCTTGTGCTTGTGCTTGTGAAGAATCCCTCAGGTGACGGGGTGGTGGTGATCCCTCCAACATAGCATGACTCACACAGTGCAATCAATCTCCTTCTGTGAAGAGGACAGGGACTCAGGGGACTGAAACACAGTACCAACATGAATCTGCGTGAATGTCTCCAGACGTGAGTGGGTAGGAGGGTTTTACTGTGAGCAGTTTTCTCTGGGATCTCCTGCAAACGACTTGAAATCCATCCTAGAGAAAATGACTCACGCCAACATTCTGTGTCCTGTCATAATGTGTCAACATACTGCAAAGAGACAATTTCATCCATGCGTAAACTGTAATATTGACTTGAGAAATGCTAAACAGGGTTTTGCGGTTTTTAGGGGGGGGGGGCTTTGCCTCACTGCCTTCCCACCTCTCTAGAGTACCTATATGCCCCACAGGGTGTTGAGCTCCAGGGAGGTGTGCTTGCTGTTCCCTGGTATAAACAGCTTTAGCTCCTCAAGCTCAAGGGAGATTTACTGCCTTTGCAAGAGCAATAAAACAGCGTTCATGTCATTGCTTTCCCCGATATGTGTGTGTGGCAAAAGAGAGGAACAACAACAGACAATAGGGAAGAAAAGAGAGAAAAAGAAAAAGTAATAGGTGAGGCAAAGATGGAAAGGAGAAAATCATGAAGAAAATAGTTAAGGCACTAAACTCTTGAGCTTCCACCCCCGGGAATAGCATGATCAGAGCAGCTGACCAGCCAAACGCTTTTTAGATTAGTGTCGGGGAGCGTTGGGTACTCATGAGAGATTATATTAGTTGAAACGGGGGTAATGGAAGGGTAATAAGGATGAGCCAAAAATCAAGCGTGTCTTGAAAATGTAGGTGAGGGCAAACAGAAGGCGAAGCTGTTTGCTGGAGAGGAGAAGAAAACAGAGGCATTAGCGTCTGTGAGAGGAGATGATAGGGAGACTGCAGCGAACAAAGAGAACAGATGCCAGCCTAACAGTGGGAAACACAGGGACCACACGGTGAAATCTAGATTTCTCCTATTTCCTCTAAGTAATAAAACAATGGCACTGTATCGCCTCATTAAATAGGTAATCGAGGGTGTGAGAGGACTCCCCTAAGCTCCGAACAACTCTCTCCCTTCCTTCATGTGTCTCAGTCTGTAACCTTTTCACGCTAGGCCATTGTGTCTCCTCCTCGATCTTTCTCACCACGTTTCCAATCTGGTTTGCTGCTAAGCCCTGTCGCCTGCTGAATAAATGCTTACCTGGGCAGGGGGTCAGAAACCCAGCCCAGACCAATTCCTGTCAGGGGGTATGGAAACTCCAATTATCTCCTTAACAATTATCCCTTCACAATTATCTCCCCATCTGCGTATCAGTGTCGACAGGTGCAGAGGGATGGTCCCGATCACACACTCATTTCTGTGACAGAAGAAGTGATGGAGGTGGATGCACGGAGCAGGGAGAGGCAAACACATCACCTGTATGCTAATTCAAAAGGAGACACTGTATAATTTAAAAATTGTCCGGCACAAATTCCAGCTGAGCCACTGGGAAATGAAGTGTTTCACTGTAGACCTGAACAGAATCCATGAGCAGCCAGAAATGAAGCATTGATTTTCTTATAACAACTAGCTGGAGCTTCAAGTAACAGTAATTATTTCCACTGCTGCTTAGTTTGTGATTGTTTTGGTGATTAATCATGATAATCCCTAAATCGGAAAAATTGCTATTACAATTCCCCATAGCCCAAAGTGAGGTCTTCAAATACCTTGTTTTCCTTAATCGTCTGTAAAAGACCCAAAGATACTCGAAATGAAATGATATAAAACAACAGTACATTTTCACAGTTGAAAATCTGGAATCAGATAAATACATTATACCTGTTAAATGAGTAAGGATTGTTCAGTTACTGCTTTTGCACTGCAATATCATCTACTTAAGAATAAATCAACAATACAGTACTATGCACTCATGGATAACCACCGGGTGAAATATTCTATCCCTCTACTGTATATGTAATTGCTAATCACAATAATGATATATTGTGATATAATAAATAATTTGGAAAATCAATGAAGAAATAGATACAAGGGCCAATAATAGGAATGTCTATGTTTGGTTAATTCAGTGATTTAAATACTTGACATTAACCAATTTATGGAGTTACGAAACATTGGCTAGCTAGCTAAAATGAAACATGTTATTGACAGTTATTACAATTAAAGCTGCCAAATCAAAAAAAAAAAAGGATTAGAAAATGGTCAATTATATAAGTACTGAATTTCTATGTGCTGATAATCCTCACTGATTTGTAACAGCCATTAAAGTCTAATAGACTCAGATATATTGTAGTGCATACCTTTCTCTTTCCTTGTTTGCTTCTCCAACCTTCACACAACTGTTGCAGGTTTTGGTGTCATGGCAAGTCGTTTAGCACTGCGAGCATATGCTGTGGGGATGACAGCAATCTTGTGCTGTCACTGTGAGAGCAGTTGCACTCTGTCACACTGTTTAATATGTTTGTAGGCTTTGTTCCTCATTAAAGTACACAGAAGCTCCTGAGATGTACTGCATGACAAAAGAGGGACTCCGCTGCTGTCTTTGCTGCAAAAACATGACAGCTGCCATATTCCGCTGCTCGTCCTTCCACCCCGCAGCATAAATCCTGGTCCTCATCCCCCGAACACTTTGTTTTCTAATTGCCAGCCCCACACGTCTCAGCTCGGACCTCCACGTCCCAGCTGCCATTACATCCAGAGACGACAGATTTGTTTTAAATTCTTGGTGAGCTTGTTTGAATACAGAGAAGGATTGAGAGCAGGCTTAGAGAGACAAAGAGGGAAACAAATGGAGTGGACAGAGCCATCAGTAATGTGTGTGTGTTTATGTGCTAAATGAGAAGTGTATATGTGATAAGGACTGGTTTTATGCCATCACAGCAGAATAGCCATGCCTCAAGGCAGAAGCTCAGCCATTGGGGTTGCTATTATGGGGCAACTGGCTCTTAGACAATGGCCATGTCCTCCCAGGAAAAACAACACTATAGGTCGTAAATTCAGTTGGCAAAAATGAACCATAGTTACGTTTCAGTGACACACACTATCTAGCTGACATAGCCATTATGACAAGAAGTGACGCATTTAAGATGATAAAAAAAAGGGTGACTTCCTTATTAAGAGGTGGATAGATAGTTAGCTAGCCGTCAAAGCTAGCCGTGGATAGATAGTTAGCTAGCCGTCAAAAAAATGCAATAAATTGACTTAGTTGCAGGAAACCGCTGTTTGCTTCATTTTTGTTGTGGTGTTTTACTGTTGCTATGGAGACAGAGGTTGACTCACTTGAAGAAAGTACTGACCACGTTTCAAAGTAATCATTTTAACCCAAACCATGATCTTTCCCTAACCCTAACCATATGGTTTTTGTACCTAAACCTATCTAGACCTAACAAGTTTTATGGTAATACAGCAAGCATCGTCATACCATAAAACATCATTATTTTGTGATTTGTACCCTCAAATGGGTTGTTGTAGACTACAAATGACCTATGTGGTCGTTTAATTGTCAGGACTAATTGGTTAGGTGAGGACAATTAAATTGTATTATTTACTTTCTCCATCCCAACCATTTCCCTCTTCCTTCACCCCTGCCCCTGTGGCACATTCTTTCTGTCTTTCTTTTGAAAAGCAACACAACTAGACACAACACACAGAAACAATCTCTATCCCCCTTCTGCTCCACACTCTATCACTCTGCTGCTTGGGGAGCAGTTCTGGCTGATCTACATTGATTGCTATGGGCCATTCTCTATCCCTGGTGCTACGGAGCAAAAAAAATCCAAGCCGTCTCATTCATCAGACTAGCACCTGCCAGACTCTAGCCCAAGAGAACTACCGTCAGTTTCTGTTCTTTCTTTTTTTTTAATTTCCTCCCCCATTCTCTTTGTTTTCTCCTCAACAAATAACTGTCATGTTGTGCCTAGTCAGGAGGGAATGGTGATCTGCTGCTTGTCCGCCTTATTCAATATCACATCGAACGCTTAGTAATACTTCTGAACATGCACGCACTGTGGATGTCAGTCACCGCAGCTGTACCTCATTGACTGGTACAGTAGCTATACAATATAACACAACACCCTAGAGAGCCTCACTGACACCAGCCACCAGGTCTGAAATTACAGCTTAACCTCCACCCCCCACCCTTTTCCTCTTTACACTTACATCCCAGCGGAAATTCTCCTTTCTGGGGTGTTGTTTTCCCCTGGAGGGTGGATGAAGTGGAGCAAAATGAGTGCATAGAAAGAAAATATTTAAATAAAGGTCTTCAAAAAACAGACATTTCTTTCTTGGTTTCTCCTATAGAGTATTTTTAAGCATTACAGCTCAAAACAGAGCCAGTTGAATTCTCTTTTTTTCTGTGGGGTTATTATTACATATTTATGCTTATAACTCCATGGAGTGATTGCTTTGGATGTGCTGCATTGAATAATACATTAAATGCATCTGCTCAGGCTCTGTCTCTTGTTAGCTATTGTGTGTGTGTGTGTGTGTGTGTGTGTGTGTAGGCTATGTGTGTGTGAGACCACCAAATTTCCTTCTCACATGCTCACACACATACACACATTTCTATTTAGTAGTCAGAGCAGGACACTATCGCTGATGAGGAACATTTCAGCCAGGTGAATGTTGCCCAAGAAATAAATGAAAAGCAGGATTATTACCATTTTTCATGCATGTTAGACAATAATTCCTGTTTATTACTGTTTGATTTTGTGATCATTTAGATTAATAACATTGCACTGATTGAAGTAAATGTAGAGATCAGGGCAGGGCAAGACAGAAGAGGACAAATCATTGTATGGTTGCTGTAAACAAGTCGACACTTCAGCCAGATTATACAAACACTTTATTTGGAGGTGAAGCTGACAATGATTGTACCTGAAATGTTGGTAATAAGCCCTCAATGTACACTACAGTAATGCAAAGTAACTAAAAGCTGTATTAAAAGGTTGTCTGTAAACTATGATTTACAATGGACAGCAGGGTGGCTTATTTTACTGTACTGCCTTCCAAACAAGGTTAGTCAACATGGGGGTTGATTAAAATCCTCTATGGCTGACTGCTCATGTTCCTTACCCTGTCAGACCTATTTTCTAGCATTAATGAGCACAATGTTATTATCATTACGGATAGGAATCATGAGCAAAAGTGGAAAAATAAGATCCCGGTTTTACTGAACTATAAGACATGACTAAACACATAGATGTATGAAGGCCACAATGTAGTATTATCTGTGTCAGTCATTCTTACAGCAAGTTCAATTACATTTTCTAGTGACACGTTTATTGAACATTAACATTTTTTTAAATATTATCCATCAACTGCATGTGTACTGTCTCTGTTGATCTGTGTCATGAGCAACTGCATACTGTGCCGACAGGGATGAATAAAGTTGTATTCAATCAAATTGAATTGAAGACAAAGCAGCAGCCTTACACGTTTAAATTTGATCAATAATATAATATACCATGAAAATATTGTTATAACTATAATGTTCATAAAGATTATTGACAGTAAATCTCATTGAACAACAGTGCAGGACTTGATTTTCCTTCAGTGTTTGATCATCCCTGGACTTGACCTCTACCTGTACACTGTCTCTGTGACATAGACCTACATACATCCAACTGTAATTCATATCCGTCCTCTAGGTCTGCCCAGAGGGAGGCATCCCCCCTTACCTCCCCTCATCTGTGCCGTATTGATTGGCTGGGCAGGCCTCTGTGCAGTGCTCAGTTCATTGATCATCTGCCTCATAGATTCTCTTACAGTCCTCTTTAACCGACCCTCAGAGACCCGGGGAAATACTGCTCCCTGAATCGCAGTGACAACACAAATCGTCTTTTCCATGAACACTAATTAGTCTTAATGAAAGGTTTATTATCAGAATGGCTGAACTGGACACAAAATCAAATTCAAGTTAGTGACTCGTGAAGCTAAACGTACATCTGATTTTAAATTCCACAGTTCCACCATTTTTTACAACTGTAGGTGTAATAATCTGTGATTTAAACCCACAGCTTCTTACCAAAAATAGCCAAAGCTTAGCCTAAATCTTACCACACACATGTATGATATCAAAGAGAAAAGTAGATAAAATAGCCGTGAGCCTGCAGGGGATTTGACATGAAGCTAGCGCTACAGTGACGTCCTTATTATAAACCAAGTCAATAGCAGATTATGGTAATGTGATATCTAACTGAGGGGAACAGTGACTAATATTCTCCATGTACACACAGCATCCCTGGCAGTTATTTTTAACCACAGGAAACATGTAAAATGAGCCAGTCCAGCAAGTGCTTTCACCAAAATGTACACACACACAGGCGCATATGAAATAAGCCATGCTCCATTCAAACTAAATGCTGAAACATGCAGGTGATTATCACTTTATGGCTTGTCTGAAGAAAGAAGACAGTGAAATGCAAATTAGCTGCAGTACCCTGTCTCGTATTATGCCGGCAGTGTTGCCATCGTCATTACTATCGTGATGACTCCACAGACGGCAAATGAAATGAATCACATCACCATCAACCATTCAATGTTTCAATCTACGATGTTTTTCCCCGTCTGTCTCTCTCGCAGTCTTTGTTTTCTCTTTCACCTTTGCCCTAGTCTCCCCAACCCCCCAACCTCACGCCTCTGTTCTCCTATTTGCCTCTTTAGGCAGGTGCCAGTGAGAGTGTGTGAGCATGTGAGTGTGTGTGTGGTGGGAGGGATTGCTTCAGGAGGAAGTGGCTAGTCATGAGAGCCAGCTGATGAGTATCACCCTCATCCGGAGCTCCATTCATCCCCATGCACAAGGGCCCATTCACCCGCCGCTTTTCACGCCCGTGAACCCCGAAAGCCCCCAGGCACGTTCCCACCGCACTCTCACTCAAGATTACAGAGGTGAACTTTCACTCACTCACTCACTCATGAAACCCTACACAGATGCCAGAATGGGTGCCCAGATTCAGACACACATGTACATGCTCCTCCTTGCAGGCATACTAAACAGACATCCAGGAATAGGCTGCTTTTCTCATCTGACTCATTATAAACTGGCCCTGAAGCCCTTTTTTCTCCCTTTGCAAATACTATATAGCCTCTACATTGAAATACTCTTTTAGAAAGAGAGACACACAGCAGGAAGAGGTGTCATTTTAATTTTTGCATTCTCCCTCGGCTGTGAATCTTTCTGACACGCTTGTGCCACAGCCCAACATCATACCCACAGACTGCGCTGATACGCGTGACACGATGAGTAAAAGATGTCAAATTTAGTGGCATTGCGGGGAAGACTCAGAAGGGGGACAGCCTGGAGGGAGAAGGAAAATCTGTGGATATCCGTGATCACAGTGACTGGCTGGAGTAAACCTCAGGTAAATCCTGAATATTGAGCTTCAAGTAGATACCTGAAAACTTTCAGATCAAGATCAACGATCTTTTGGGGCTTTTAAAGAGTCTCTTTTATGAAAGATCTGCTTTCACACTTTTCATGTTGTAATGGATTTTGGGAGTGATTTTCCATTAAGAAAATGGAAAAGGGGAAAAAAGCAGATACTGGCAGATGTGCCATGCTGCATGTGTGCCATAGATGTCAAAATTGCCATACTGTTCTTTAATAACCTACTGCTGATACTAATCCTACTACAAAGACATTACTGGACCTCCTTCCCTCATATTCCTTCCTGCTGCTATAGGCTCCATGTTTGATCTGCTGGCGACATCCCTGAAAACATTGCGCAGCAGCCTGACCCTCATACTCACATCAAATTCCCTTCTGAGCAGAGGACCATCTCATTAATGAGGGCGAACTTGGGTGTGTTTACATTTCATTACACAGCTCTGCCTGGCTCCCTGGCCTAAATGACTGCGGGGTGGGTGGTTGGAGCGGAGATGGTGGATGTCAGCTGAGGACTGTTTGGTCGACCAAATATTTTTTTTACAGCTCTAATTGTGTTTTTGAAGACATCTCTACAAAAATAATACATGCTATTAAGCCAACTTTAAGAAGGACGGACTTCGTAAAGCATGCAGTTTTATGGGCAGGTCATTCTAAATGAGAAAAAAAGTGCACTCTAATCTGACACTCAAGAGTTAAATCAGACAATTTCCATTTTTGATAGAGTTCAACATTCAGCAGCAGCCACCTCTATAAATCTGCATGAGAGCTGTTGCATGTAATGTTTTATTTCCAATTGACTTCTAAGCTCATAACTGAGCCTCATAAGAGCTGCCACAGCCACATTACATTAAAGCTGTGAGTCAGAATGTCGTTATGCTTGTACTTTGTGTCTTTATAAAACTGCATCATTTCTTTCCTCCCCCTCTGTTTACTGTCTGCTATCAACTGGCTGCATGTGAGACGGTGGAAAAATGGAGTGAAGAGCAGTTTTTTCAATTCCAGACCATGTTTCAAAGTGGAAATGCAACCATCGACGTCTGACAGAAGTAATCAAATGTCAGTCACTGAGGCAATGTCACAAACCTGGCAGAGAGACAGGAAGGCACAGCTGTCAAAGGGTATCTCTGGGAAGTGTGTGACTTCACCAGTGAGCGTGTGTGTGTGAGCCACAGGCAAATTCAGAGGAGTCGAAGATGGAATGAGAAAAACGAGGTTGAAAAGCCTCAAGGGTGACAAAATCTTGTCAGAATACAAAAGAGGGATAAGTGCAGGGTTAACAAAGAAGAAACAATTTAAACTGGCATTTCTTTTTCTCAAGCTCAGACATGGGGTTATTGTTTGGCTGGCATAATGACACCCATTATCACCCACAGGAGAATGGCTTCCCCACTGCTCTGACCAGATACTCAAAATGATGAATTTTTAAACTTTAGTGTTGACTATAAATAGTGCTTCTAGTTGCAACCTGCTATTATCTTTGTTCAATGATTCCTCTCAATAAATGAAGATCCATTCAAAAAGACCACACAGTGTTGTTGGTAATGGTTAAGTCCTGAAAGTTGAAATATTCATTGTGCGTGCATGTATGCGTGTGCATGTCTTGGAAAAGGTTTTGGGATGATGGGTTTTAAACAGTGTGTGTTCAGCCAGAAAAACATAATCGGATTGTGATCCGTGGCTAATTAGAAATGCATTTAGAGTGGTTTTTCCTCTTTGTTCACATCGCCTGAGCGCCCTGATTTGCGCTCTGGTTCTTTGTTTTCTACCTCGGTTTAAAGCAGGAAAAGCGCACTGGGATCAGAGGCAGCCGTTTTAAAATTCATATAGCTGTAAAACCTGATGTTATATGACTGTAAGATCTGTAGGCTGCTGCTGCAGAGGTTGGTTTTAAATCCCCGTGGCTTCCCCGGAGCGCAAAATCATGCTGCAATCATGTAGAGGAAGAGAATATAAGTCCATCGCGGTCCCACGCAACAGTTATTAAGAAAGCATCTACACTAATGCCGGTATTTTCACTAGGCCTATAATAAAATGCAAATATAACCCGTGAAGGATTTATACACACGGAGTTCCAGGCGCTCCTCCTGAAGTCAATCAACAGATTGACGGGAAGGGACAAAAATCACTCCGCCTGTTTTTTTTTTCTTGCCAGAAAACTGAATCTGTTTTTAATGGCATAATACTTACATGCATATGTCATGGAGAAGCTATTCCCCATCTTGACCATATCCACCTGCGGCACCAGTTTGGGGATGTCCTGGTGGTGAGAGAGGGCGAACCGAAAAACCTCATATTCGTGCGATTCGGTTGGGAACAATCCTCCTGTTGAGCAGCAAAGAATCAGGAGTTAATGATGAAGAAGGGAGAGGAAAAAATGAGCCATCATAACTTTAGGCATAAGAAGAGACATCAGGTCAAATTTAGCTGGTTTGAATGCTGAGACAAAAAGCTTTAACGCGTGTGCGCCATTCTCACCTATATTGATGTTACTTGGAAAACTTGAGGTTGAACCCAAGCACATCCCCAGTAAACTGGTATAGAGGATGGTGAAGCTTCGCTGCATATTTCCTTTTGCATTTGGCGAAGGGAAAAAGAGCCGAAATCCAAGCATAGGTTTGTCCGTGTTTTTGAAGTTAAATCCCCCGCTCCTCCGCTCCTGTCGCCTCCTGTTAGAGAAGCATTTACAACGACATCGATTCAACAGCGAGACAATTATCGCAATGGCGAGAGGAGGCACCTTTCTCTCTCCTGTTTTCCCTCTCTCTGCTGATGCTCTCTTGTCCTTGGCTGCTGTTGTATGAGACGGAGAATGACTTCAGCATTAGCCGCACTGCAAAAAATATGCCCGTCTTTGAAAGCTGTTGAGCCTCAATGTCAATCTAAAAATCTTTTTTTTCTCTTAAAGCAACGGGTTATTTTTCTCCCACACAAAAGCTGCGAGCTGATTCCCCTTGTTTTTTATTTGTTTGTAGGAAAATTTTGGTTCTTTAAAAAAATGTCTGGAAAAAAGTGCCACAGCAACAAGGCAAAGGAGATCACATCCATCATTGATAGCCTGCAGGAAATGATAAATCGACAAATAACAAACAATCCTTATCAAACTGTTTTGCAGAGGAAACAAGTGACATTCTCTCACTCTATTGGAGGATGTCATCTGAAAAAAAGACATTTCTACTGGGCTTGGCTAAATGGCTTGTTTTTTGCAGTGTACACCCTCGGAGCGCACAAGTCCCTGAGCAGACGCACAGGATTTCATGGCTATCCATTGACTCCCCTGCACTGCAAAAAATATCAATAGTATACACAACGTATTCATAACGGCTACTGTCACTTTTATTGTGTAACAAATTCTTTTTGGGATTGCATCTATTTTATTTTGAACGTCCCGTTTATTTTCATTACATTCAACTAAATGCCACAGAGTAGCAAGAAGTGATGGAAGCACAATATGGAGTTTTGTGGATCCGGAAAACAATGTTTAGCCTGTGAAATTTAAAAATACACATAGGATGCAGCACAGCCACCACCAACCCAGTTTAGATGTACATTCACACATTGTGTTACATGATCTTAAACAATTCATTTATTAATTCACCTCATTTTTCGTGTTTCTGATGTCACGAATGAACCTTGAACCTCAGATTCCCAGCCAACATGAAGTCAATGTTAAGTCATTCAAGTGCATGAAAATAAAACATGCAAATTTGAACATCTGCAATTTTATGACTACTGGCGATGTCCAGGTGTTGGTGGAGATCATGTGATATCATCAAAAGCCCTAAAACAGCAAATACATGAACCTTGTGGTGAGATTGGGTTCTCAATTGTTGCACCCAAAAATAATCTTAATTCCATCTCCCACTGCAAAATCTAATCTCTGAAGTCATTAAGCATGAAAAATGATTTCAGTTCCAATGCAACACATTTGATACATTTTGTCTGTGAACTGAATTCAGAAGAAATGCACAAGACATCCTTAATGACTTAAAGTATGCAGCTATTACAGTGTAGAACAATGCATTTAACAAGTGCTTTTACATTCAAGGATACTTCTGGCTGCGTTGAAAATAAAGGAACATATTACCAGTTTTCCACCTTTTCATGTGTGCCCGTCAAACACAATAATGTCTATTTAATGTAGATGACACACATTGATGAAGCAGATAATACTGTCAGCAGCACAAAGACCAAATGTAGGTTTTACCACTTTAATGTCTGGTCTCCTGGTTACAAGTCATTTTCAGCATGGTTCAGTGATCCATTAGAGGTCTATAGACAAAATGAGTCATTCTTGCCATGACTTGGTAGCTAATACATGATTATAAAATAAAAACAATAAATAAAGGGCTTGTTGGCTGGGAACATGTCCACCAGGGATTATACTTTGTTTCCGGTGGCCATTTAAATCACATGTATGTAAATTTGTGGAAGTTTCAGAAGTTTTAAAGGCGTAAAACTGGTGTAATATTGCTGGAATCTGTTCTTTAAACTTTTTAAGATTATTATATCATTTTAGAATCCTGAATGTGTAAAAGGACTTTGGCTGTGTGTCCTCTCCCTCCTTGACACACAGTGCAGCACTGCTGAACCGCTGATAAGGAGGTGTTATGATGTAGACTATGTATTTACAGACAGCCACAGCCAATTATATCCTGAAAAAAAGAGTACATGCCCCCATGCTTTTGTACATATGGCAAAATTAATCGACAGAGGCGATATTCACATGAGATTGATTGCAAAGCGCGCTATGCTGCGATGCTTCGGTGCTTGTTTAGAAAATGAAGTGGTAAATCCTGCCTTTGACACAATTAGGATTACGGATGAGCTCATTTATCAGACCAAGGCAGTGTAGTTTCGTGAGTTAAAATCACTTCCCGCAGTTATTGTTTCCACAACACCAGATTAGGAGCTTATGCTGAATTACATTTCCAGTGTTTCCAATTGAGCAAAAACATTTCTGCTACATGAGCAACAGCACAATGGAAAGTAAAAGATTATATAATTTATGAATGATGGATGGCCTATAAATATAGGCAGAATGGTCAATTTTCCTCGCCTTGGTTAAAAATGATGAGGGTTAGCACAAACATAAATGGGAAGTCATTTATTACAGTACTTCAGTCTATTCTCGCATCTTTTGGTATTCGCATTTTGGGTGCAAGAGCACATTTGATTTATGCATATTTCTCCATCCTGTTTCATAGTGTTTATTTCAGTGTGTGTGTGTGTGTGTGTGTGTGTGTGTGTGTTTGCCTGTGAGCCCCATGTGTAACGAGTGCCATGCAATCTTTTTTTAAATCCTGATTAATGCAAATAGATCTTAGAATAGCAGTAGTAACGATGGCTAAATATTCTATGGTGCTAAGTAGAGGAATAACAATCACAGAGGCAATAGCTTGTTGTTCTGGGTTAGAAATATCATAACCATCAGACAGACACCAGAAAAAGGAAATATACTGTCTTTTCTGTTCCTAAAGATGTCTTCATCATAGATTATAATGTGAGTGTCTGTCTGGGGTTTTTTAATAGAAGTCTATGTGAAGTGTATAATGAGGCTAATCCGTCAAAATCTGCTGGTTCCACTCCAGTTTGAGTGAGAGGAAGAGAAAAAAAAGTAAAACTCCCCAGCATGTTATTGCTATAATTGAGCCACCACAAATGCTGTCAAGTACTGGTGTAGATCATACTGCTAGGGGGCAAAACTATAGAAAAAAATATGTTGTTGCTGAGGTGACAAAAGAGCAAAGTATGTCAAACAGGCTGAGGAGTAGATATAGATTAGTAAAATAATGTCAACCTGCCATATGTAGTGCTGTGGGAACAACAGGAACTATTGACAGTAGGGACAAAACACTGGAAGGGATAATATTGGATGTGGAGCTTGCAGGATAAGGCCAAAGAAAAATCCCATCACAACACTTCATGTTTGATGGTTATAGAGTTTATAGAGCTGAAAAGCTGTATTGACATCCAACTCTGCAGCTCTACAGAGATTTCAAACATTTTAGCTCATTGTTTTAGTCTCCACATTTTCTCCAACAAACAGGCTCTGATAATCCAACTGTACACTAACTGCCCAGCACCAAACAGCAAGCAACATTTGTTAGCTAGCTGGTGAGCCTAGTCTAGCATTAGCAAGCTGCAGGGGCGGATATTTCTCTCAAACATTAGTGGACACCAAAGAAAATGTTTGCCTTTTTGGCAGGTGGCCATACTGATAACATTCTACCAATGCTAATGTTGCTCCCTATCTGCTGAATTTGAAGGTAAGCAATGGTTTGCTAACACGTTAGCCATAATGAGTTCATTAGCCACCATTATAATGGTGGTTGTGCATCTACAGTAAGGACACTTTCACACCACTAGTTCTATTATTTGGTCCGCACCAGGCAGTAAAGGTGTTACTATGTAGCATACAGGCTGCAGTGTGGTCCACGTTCACAACTGAAAACCAATCAAGATTGGTCCGATTGACGTTCCCTCATCTTCCGGTAGGTCGGCATTTGGTGCGGAGTCAAGCAGACCGAGACCACCTCTTTTTGGAGATTTCAAACCAAACAAAGAGCTTTTGGTCTGAATGGACTGTTTAGTGCGCACCAACTGCTGTTGGTGTGAAAGCGCCCTAAGTGGTTTAATGATTTTCTGCCCCCTGGTCCCAAAAAATGATGTTTTAATAAAGTGTATACCAAATAAACCTTCATTCAAGTTGTTTATTGTCTGAAGAAACCTTAAACTAAACTAGGTCAACTTTTATATTTGTTAGATGTATCAGTCAATCCATTAATACAGCATGCAGAAATAAACAAATATACTTTAGCTTTCTTTTAATTCACATTCTCACAATATCAAGCAGATACACTAATGTTTTTAGCAATATTAAGGTAAGCAACCCCAACTCCAAAAGTTAAGAAATTCCAATATTTGTTTCCATATTTAATTCATTTGTTTCATTATTTAAACTGATGTATATTGTTGTATTTTCAAATGAGAACAGTTGTTTGTCAAAGTTTCTCTTTATGATGGTCTCTTCCAAAAGCTCCAAGAGGAACTCAATTCACAATGATGAATGGCCTATAGTGTCTTATTTTTTTTTACTTGGCCAAGGCAGAATGTTGGTGTCAACCTTTAAAATATAGCTATATTATTTTTTACATTAAATAAACCACTATGTGTAACTTGATGATACTTGAATGATAAAATGTAAACTGCACTTTAGCTCTCCACATTTGCAGAGAAAAATGTTCAACTGAGTGACAAGTAAAAGTAATAGTTCTTTACAATATATAATTCAGTGGTGAAAGGTTGAATTCTTTTCTGTCATCACAGTAAACAGAAGTGCAGTTTTTATTGCTGTGGTTGGTTTGATCTCAAAGTAAAACTATGACAAGAATGAACTGTGAATAGCAGAAAAAGATTTTCACGAGACATTTAAAAAGTTCTATGTGATTTTCCAGTGCATTAGCCTTTGAGAACAGTACAGTGTATCAAAAAGGCAGCCTGGACCAATTAAGTGAGCTACTGTCTACTGTCCTCTTCTAACAAAAGACAATAAAGCAAAACAAAGCAAAACACAGTTCATAAAGTGGTAGGGTGAAAATTATCCTACCATCTCTTTCAGTGTGTTCTAGCAGTTATACGGGGAGGGGAGGGGAGGGCGGGGGAGGGGGGGATCAATCTCCATGTCATACATAGAAATCAGTAATGGATTCTGATGGTTTTGGCTTGTTTGGCTCGCTTTATCTACAGACTTGATTACAGCACTTGTTGACTGACTGACAGACAGTACACCAGCTTTGGACAAATGCCTGGCATTAGCACAAAATCGATAAGAAGCAGACTGGCCTGGACTCTGTGCATGCCTGATTTTTGCTCTGTACCTTAATTGGGATGAGTTATTGACATGTGGCTTAATTAGTTGACCTTATAATTGATTTGGCAGGTCTGTCCAGAGAGGAAGCATTCATTTTAGAAGTGGGAGAAGATTGGGACTTTTGAAAATACTGACAATCCCAAAGTTGTTTGAGAGTTCACTTGTTTTGAGAAGATATTCTCAGTCCTTTATGCTCCTTGCTCACCAGTGGTTTTGAACATCTGCAAGAATAGTTCCAATTCCAAATTAGTCCATTTCTCAATGGTCTCATGTTTAAACCTACATTGCTTCTGACTAAAACTATAAATCTTCCACAAGAAAAGGTCACCAATATTACTTTCATCTTTTTAAAAGCTATAATTTTCTAAATCAGTTTTTTTTGTTTGCAAGCATTAATCAAATAAGAGTATATGGTGTACTTAGTATTTACAGCAGTGTATGTTTATCTCAAAGCAAACAGCAGTGCCAGCGTCCATGGTAATGAAGAAACATGAAATTCAGTTCAATGATATTTTGATGTATGTGTTTTAATAGTTTAGAGGGGAATGGATGGCCATGGCACAGAGAAACAATCAATCAATGTTTAGATTGCCTCTGGTCTTTTATGGGCATCGCTGATAAAAAAAAAAAAAAAAGAATATCACCAGACACATCATTTAATTCCATTGGTTTCCATTAATTTCCATATGATAACAACATTGTCTTAAAATTAGGTTAGGTAGTAATTATAGTGCACATTATGTCTGCTTGCATTTTATCAAAGTAATGCTCTTGTTACATTTTTCCAATTAATCAGCAATTTCAGCTGCATCAGCACAGAATAATTATCTAACTAAAAATAAATAAATACAATAAGTGAAACATGATGCTGACTGTGACTCAATGCTAAGTATCTTAAAATTGATATTACACTAGAAATGACATAAACAGGCTTATTTAATATTTATGTTGTAGTAAGCATATTACATATTGGTCTTTTAAATATGTACAGCAACTGTCCTGTGTATCATAGTCATAGGAAAACACTGGCATGTTGTGTTAAGGTATTCTACACCTTAGGGCAGTTTTCATTAACCAAATTATGGAAAAGCATTGCAGATGGTCACACTTAATATTTGTATCTTTCAGCCTCATATACACCAATGAGGCTGTTTATACACAGGGAGCACAATCAAATCAGATAATGCCAATTATCAAACAGGCGTACAGTACAAAGAGAGAAACATTAAGTGGTGTGAGGCATTAATACGTTCTCTTCATGCCTGTCCTTTCATTGCTGTTCAGGTGTTCTCTCGTTCTCATATGCTACCTGCATAATTGCCTTTCCCCTCCACTAGCCGCGGGGGAAGTGGAGCTCTCACAACGTTACCGTGGTAATACTGATTGATGGAGTCGATACTTGTGCGGTTCCAGAACATCGAGCATCGCCGCACACAGACATGACAAATTTCAGGGAACAAATTATAATGGCCTGCATCATGATGAATCCCCTCTGGGAAAATGGAAATATTGTGAATACCTATGAACTCATAGAGGACATAGAGCTGTACAATAGGACCAGACTCAGGGGGCTTTTGTATCCATTGTCTAGTTGTACAGACACAGGGGAAGGATGACGAAGAGGAAATTTATAGTACTGTCTAACAATGTGTAAAAGGGGAGTAAATGATTAATTGGCCAAATTTAAAATGTAGTTTTTTTGTGTGTGTGACGTGATTAGAAATTCAGTCATGCTGCCTGCAAATCCTTAGAAATTATTTTCACTGTTCATTTTTCCTGATTGATTGAACTCATTGGTAGCTCTGAGGTAGTGTTGAAATAGTCACCAATCAAAACTCACCTTTTCAGAACTTCTTTTAATGTGCGATTAATTATATGTTTTTATTAAGCATGTTGGTTTCTATGCAATATGTTTTTAATGTTCAGTCTATGATATATACTTTTAGTGTGTTGTTTTTCTATGTGAACAACCAATTATTTAATCATTTTCAAGGCTATTGTCAATTCACATGATTAGTTTAATTAACTGGAGAGAGAGACAGCAGTAGAGAAGCAGAGTAATGTTCAAAAAATCACCTGCGGGCACAGTAATGAGGTTTATACATGTATTCTATGCACAGTTTATAACTATTGAAGTGATGACACGTGTATAACTCATGTTAACAGTGCTAAAACAAAAGCGAAAGCAACAATACCATGATGTATGTATAAATAGTGCAGTATAATATAGTCTAGCTAGAGAAAGTCTTTCTACCAGCTGCTTTAAGGAAATGATTCCTTGAAATGAGTTATGATCACTTATGAAGCTCTACCGAGGAACCCAGAGTCTCTACTGTAACTATATCACTCCCTGAGGCTGTGTGACCTGGTGAGCCGACACCTGTATCACACTATGACAATCTACCATAGATAGACTAGCTCATATACTTATACTTACTATGTACAGCTGTTGCAAGTTGTGTGCATAGCATTTTAAAGCAATTATATGCAATGGTCAAAGTCATTACCCCAACTTGGTTTAATTACAATAAACAAGTGGTATTGCATGTTTTTTTTTTAATTGTTCCTCTATGAAGGATAAACATCTTGTTTTTTTTCTCCACAAAACCTTTAATCCCTCCACCATCTGCTACTGCAAGAAACATGTAACAAACAGTTCAGAAACTATGAGGAAAAACCCCTCGTGTAATTTGCTTAAGTATCAGTTTCTTTAGATTTGCTAATTGCACATTACGTTGTAAGGTTGCTGATAGGTTTCAGGTAAATGTGCCAGAACACCAGTACATTTGTGAGCTCTAAATTGATACGCTACCTAACTGCCTTGCACTCTAATAATTGTAAATATCAAACCTGCTGTCTCTGTATCAATGTTCTGCCTCCGCTAACAAGCATTTAGAATCAATCAAAACAAATTAACGTCATGTGCAGCTAACAGGGTCAGCCCAAATGAGATCAGACATGCTTACAGGGACAGTCAAAGCAAAATAAATGATTAACGGTATCTCAAGCTGTCAATCGTCCTGTCCAGTGTTTACTGCGGGACTGCTTTTAGGAGAAATGTCAGACTAAAAGTTAAAATATCTGCATGCTATAATTGCTGTCTTAAGAATATAGTCAGAGGGAGGGAGAGGGAGAATACAAATGCACTATTGATATTGTTAACATTATTCCTGTTTGACAGTGGTCTCTAATTATTACACACAGCTGGTATCGGTGGCCTCAGAGTAAGGAAGAGGCCTTAAAAAAAAAAAAACTTCATTAAAAAATGAATAAGAAAAATTTGGATGCAATGTAATTAATTTTTTATCACCGAAACCTTTGAGGCTGGTCTGAATAACCACTCTCTGCCGTTTTATTCCTCTCTATCACTTTCTTAGACACACACATGCACAAGCACGAGCACACACACACACACACACATGCACAAACACATAGGGTTCAATATCATGGCTCATGTGTTGCAGTATACATTGCAGGCGTTGGAGTTGACAGCTCTTTCCCATGAAAGCAACCACACATCACATATTTACCCAGGGAAATCAGTGCTGGTCCAATCAATTTAGCTGTGGTCTCTCTGTGTGTGTGTGGCTTTACTGCCACAGCTGCATGGGGTGCTATGAGCTCATTAAATCAGCAGCTGTAATGATCCCAATCACTGTTTGATGCAGTGACTGACTCGATACTTTGCAGAGAAAGTCTTGGGAAGTGGGAGACATGAGGAGAGGTGGAAAGGTCAGTTGAGAAGTCATGGATGAGAAACAAAAGCAGAGTGGGCCCAGTCAATAAACATTTCAGTAAGTATTGTAAGTCTAAACACTCCCAAGCACACACCACAAGCTCAGTTAATAAAGTTCACTGACAACAAAAATCTCCAGTAAGCAGGTAAAGATTTCACCATTCCTCCAAAGCATCACTCCAAGTCAAAATCATATAGAAATATCACACTTACTGCTTGCCTGTTAAACATTCAAGCCTCCCTGGGCACATCTCTCTGCTTTGATCATATGGTAGAGCTGTTTACAGCAACACTTAACCCTCCCCACCCCCCTCCAGGTTTCCTGTGGTTGGGGTGGAGAGTTATGATTCAATAGACGGCTGGATAGATAGCAAGTCTGCTGTTGGGCTGCTGGAGCTGTGCAGAGCAGGCAAGTATGAGTAATACAGGTGAACATCGCTAGCGTTACTGGGTCAGCAAACCAGGTCTCACACACACACACACACACACACAGCATATATATATACCCACTGCATATATAAACACAATAGGATGTCCACTTTATTGTGCCTGTCATAACCAAAGGAGGTAATATTGCAATAACGTACTGTACTGTTACTGTATTAGATTTCCCTTAGCTACAGCATTATTCTGAAAAAGAACTTGCAGTGTATGAATCACAATTAAAAATGGACGGGATGATTGTTGCAATACAGAAAACCTGTCAAACAATAGTTGCAGGTTAAAAAAAAAAATATATATATATATATATATATACATACATATATTAAAGACTACATGACAAATACTGAATGTTGAAAGATGTGGGAAGAGTTAAGATGTAACCTGCTCAGGAAAACTGTAAAACTATTTATGTCAGTCTATCAGTCAGTTGGTTGACCACTTTGTCTCACCATGTGCAGACATTCATGACCTTTTTTTTACTAGATGGGTTGGCATGGTAAAAATGATACCTCCTTAGCATCAGCATGTTAGCATTTGTCAATGTGAGCATGTCAGCATGCTGACGTTAGCATTTAGCCCAAAGCCCCACTGTGCCTTTGGCGGCATTCAGACTGACATTAGCTTTGCATGAAAAAATAAGGGAAGTGTGTTGACGCAGTGGGGGTACCAGTTCAGGGAGCTCCACCAAAATAACGCAGAGTCCTCCAGCAAGAAAAAGTTGAATCAGGCTCAACTTTTGCAGCCAGACGCTGTGTTAGCCAATCATATACGTGCACACATTACTGGTGGATTACTTGTAATGTACCTGCTGTTTATTGTGCTATCATCTCAATGAACAATGATATATGCATTGCTTAAAAAGGTCTCTCCTGCAAGGCAGTCATAGTGTAGCTGTTCACATGAGAAGTGACATAAATAGTTGTGTCATGAATGAAAAACGAGAGCTAGAGAGAGAGAAGTTCAAACTCCTTTCTCACCTCCGCACAACTGGCCAATCACTGTGTGAAGTGGGTGTGAATGTCGGCTTGTCCCTTTCAGAAAGTTACAGAAATGGCCCTGCACAGCACCCCCCCCCCCCCCCCCCATCCACCATTAAAAAGGGGGGGGGGGTTTCATGGGCATTTCTATTGTCTGACAAGCACGTCTGAAGGCGCAGCCACAGAGCCACCTTAAGTACAGCCTCACGGGGCTGCTAGCATGACTGTTTCCATCTAATGAGCCCTCAGGAAATATTGAGGAGCATGGCTGTTTTATGTTATGCTGCATTTGTCTTCTTTCCCCCTCTAATTTATCTTTGTTATGTCTACTGTATGTTAGGGTTTTTTATACTGCACTGTATAATCAGGTAATGAAAACATATCTCTATGGTGTACTGCTTCATATCAAGCAGGAAGTATAATCATGTTTAAAAATAACACACTAACGCACACATAAATATATCAAGACAGAAACATTAATAAGGAAATAAAGATGGATTTAGTAATGTGTTGCTCAGTAATATACTCTAGTACATTGTCATGAAAAAAAAAATTAATATAATTGGCTACTCAACCAGACATCCTTGTTTGCACAACTGTGAAACCAATCGGGCTCTTCCATGAGGTGATGAGTCCAGAATATTGACTAATGCCTACTGTGAAATGTTGAAGGGCCAAGGCAGTAGCACTGGGACTTGTTTGTAACAAACACGGGACAAAATTTATCTCAATCCTCATAAAGTCACAAGAAAAGGGTCTATGAAGGTTTGTGAAGGTCACAGCACATTCAGGCCGCTGAGAAATCAATTTCCTTTTGAACTAAAACATCCCTTGTGTTTTATTGACCCACATCTTTCAAGTCACCAACCCTATTCTTCGGTCACCCCGAGTGTCTTATTGCCAAAAATGGAGTGCAGCAATGGACTATTGAATGAGGCGGAAGAGTGTGTAGCATGTACAGTAAATGTACATCCATACCTGTTTATGTGTACAATGGGACTGGATTATCATTTAATGCTATTAATGCTGTTAAATTTTGAATGTGCATATTCACAGTGGCTTCATGCTTGAGTGTTCACCATCCTGATGTCTTTTTTTCCCCCCTTTTGTGCGTGGATGCCCATGAGTGTGTGTGTGTGAGCATGTGTCCCAGAGTGCTGAATTTGTGCTTTGCTTTGAAGGACAGTGAAGGAGGGATGGGAAGCCAATCTGTTCCTCTGCAGATTAAGTCTCTCATTCCAGACCTCTCTTTTCTCCAAAACACCCACTATCTCCAGCGTCTGTCTTTCCCTTGCCCCCCCCCCCTCCCCCTTCATCCTCATCCTCCCCATTCTCCTCCTCCTTCATCACTCCCTTCAGTCCCCCCCTTATTGCCTCTGTACACTCTCTGTGTCTCTCATGCTCTCTGTCAATCAGGCTACCTGCATGGGCTCCTGTGAATTTGTGTGGGAGAGTGATGAATCTTTAGCTGTGGAGGTGGGGAGAGATCCAACCTTGTCTTAAGTGTGTATAGCCTCGGCTCCAAAGGTTCTGTCTGAGACACTGAGGGGACAGCGAGGAAGCTGTGCCGGTGCCAGCGGTGAGACAGAGTCCACTAGCTGAGAAAAAGGTGGAGACTTTCACTGCTTTGGCCTCAGTCTCTATGAGAAAAGACGCCTACTTTTCAGTTCTATCACTCACTGGAAGTGAAGGGAAGAACAATGTTTCCTGTCCAATTAGCCAAACATCCCGTCTATTTTGCGAGGTAGCAGCAAGAGGCTGAGATAGAGAGTGACTACAGAGAGAAAGAGAAACAGAGAGAATTAGGGCATGTGAAGGAGTGAACAACATACCTTCATGACCCGTGGGAACTCCTCGCATCAGCCCCCCCTACCCTCCGCACAGTCAGGCGTGAGTAAGGAAGAAGAAGGAAAAAAGGGGAAAGATTCAATCAAAAAAGAAAGAGAAGGGTGAAATATGAATAGAGGAACCTTGGGTGGTGGTGGTGCTGGTGACGAATGGAATGAGAAAGAAAACCCTGTGGGGCTCCGCTACCTTTCCTACACATTCTTTTTTTTTTTAAGTCTTAAATCTGCTCTTCTGTAATTGAATTCTGTGCTGAATACACTCACAGAGAAAGCGATAGTGACACAGAGGGTGCTTGGACAGGTTGGGGGAGAGGTGCTGCAGATAGTGTAGTGCAGTGCAGCACAGAGCGGTGTGGGGTTGGATGAGTGGAGGCAAGAGGAGGTGTAGGAAACAGCGAGGGTGCTAGCACTCTGCATGCTTTCATTAGCACTCTAAATGCTAATGAATAAGTTCGTAGCTTTGAAGATGCAGCTATGTTAAATATGCATGGGATATCCAACACAGTACATAGAGTGAGGGGGGAAAAAAAGAGGAAGGGAGAGAGGAGAGATAAAGGTGGAAGGATGAGAGAGGAGGTGGGGAGAAGACAGGAAAAGAGGAGGGGAGAGCTGGGGAAGTCTCTTGTCTCCTCTCCTCTAATGGGACATGATTTCTTCGGGACATATGGAACCCCAAAAAAACATCGTCATGGAAATACTTTGAGAAAACTCGTGAAATGAGAACTGCCGTCTTAATTGTTGCAAATAACAGTTAATGTGACTTTTCATAGTGCTCCCGTCCGCTCTCCCCCCCGCGGGGACAGATGTAGAGTCAGTCATTAGTGTTAAGTCAAAAGACATTAAGCCAAGCTGCTTGTGGTGCAGTAATGACCCGGCAGTTTGAAGCGATGACAACACCAACTAGGGACAAATCTCAGTGGAGAATGGCTTCATTTTCTTCTCTCCCTGCAGGAAGTAAAAGTGTAGTGTTTAATTTGGGGACTCACTAGACAAATACCTGACACATACACACACACGCACACACACGCACACACACTCACACTCACACACAAACAAATAGCCTATACATTAACATTATCTGTATTTTGGAATGTTCAAGGCCTCTCATTTTATTTTGCTGTGACGTATGAACAGTGCGACGCAAATTGAATAAATCCACCTGTAATATCGGTTAATTGGCCATTACAATATGCTGGTCTTTAACTGGTTAATGGCTTTCCATTAATACCTCTGTAAAAGTGATGTAGGGGGTGGGGGTGCTGAGGAGCTCCTTCAATTTGATTTCCAATTAATATGTATGAGTAGACCCGTGTGAGAAAGATGATATGAAGACACATTATCGGAGCTGAGCGGAGGTGACAAAGCTATCTGATGACTTGGCTTAAAGAGGAAGTGACCATGCTCTTAATGGTCTCAGCACTGATACAACAGAGTAAGGAGCAAAGGAGGGAAGAGTGGAAGGTGAAGGACAGAAGAGAGGAGTGAAGGATTGAGTCTAGAAACAGGGCATGCAGATTTCAGGACATATGGTACACAAAGCTGGATAGGTGACTGCTGAAATATGCTGATGGCATGCACGAGAGCCAGGGAATCCAGGGGAAGTTGGATAAAAGGTTTAAAAGTTGGGCTGGCATTTGCATATGTAGTGGGAACAAAATAAGACCCTACATTTTAGCATAAATCCCATGCAATGTGTCGTTGCTAGGGCAATACTTTGATGTCAAAAATGCAGCGCTTACTGTAACATATTCTATGTAAATGATAACAACACTGGAGCATCTACTTTTTTTTTCTCCCCCATGCATTGATATGGATGTTAATGACCAGCTATTTGTCTACTCACAGTTGACAGCATTAAAGCACATTACTCCTCCATCTGTAGAGCTGCTCTGTGTGTTATGAATTATGCTGTTTAGATGGGTTCCTTCCTTTAGAAGAGCTCTGGGCAGGGTCTGTGGAGAGGCATCTAATGGCAGCTACGTAAATGAATTCATGCCAAGATAAGGCGTAGGCTGCAAACACAGCAAAGCAACAACAGCTGTCAGAGATAGAGAGGGAGGCAGAGAGTGAGGCGACCGAAGAGGGGAGAGAGAGAGAGAGAGAGAGAGAGAGAGAGACAGAGACAGAGACAGAGAGAGAAAAGGACCAGAGCTGGTGAGAAGTACAAAGATGTAAAAACAAACGGAGTGTGTGAGTGAAAATGAGAGAGAGCGAGAGAGAGAAAAAAAAATCAGCGCTGTGCTATCTAGCCTCTCAACAAGTGAGGAGGTGTGTGGGGGAGAGCAGAACAGAGAGTGACATTAGTTGTGAGAAAATCTATTGATTGCCACAGCAGGCATTATTCTAAGTCAAGAGACTAAAGCAAGTACGGGGGGAGGATGTGATGGATGGTATTTGATGTGAGTTTGAATTTTCTCCTACTGGGAGCCATTGATTATTATTGGTTGGCACTCACATTTTGAGTTCAATACTCAGCTTTAGAGGGGGAAATAAACATACCTTTTTTCCACTTGCTACCCATTTACCAGTGGCCTTCAACACTGGCGCCATAGCTGTTGTCACTCCCAGATAAATCTAATAGGAAGGAGGAGGAGCATGAGGCAAAAACAGAGATGAAATCCATTCATTTCTTCCTAGAAAGATGTGTACTTTTCTAAACTGCTGCTGACGTGCAGTCATGCTTTAGCCTAGAGCAAGCAGAGATATGCCAGAGGGGAGAGAAAGGGAGGCAGAACATGTACCAACAAATGAGAAGGGGGAGGGAGGGGGGGCAGCTCAGTGATGGAGGGTAGGGTAGGAAAGCATTTATGTATGATGGATGAGAGGTGGAGAGGGGTGCAGACTGTCAGATGTTCCCTTTATCTCTCTTATGCGTTTTTGATACGCAGAGTGAGGGAAGGTCGGACAGGAGGAGGGTGGGAGGGCTGAGGAGCGAAGATGGAAGGCGGTGATGGAATAAAGGGGCGGGGGGGGGGGATGGGGGAATGCTATCATAGTGTTACCTGGCAGAATGTTGCCAGCACCTCTGCTCATCTTTAATGAGGCCAGGAGGAACATTATGCAGATGAGCCTTAATGGAGCGTGGACCATAGCCCCAAAGCAGGGTCACCAATCACCACATCTCCCTCTTCCTCCTTTTCGTCTCCCACTTTTACCCGCCTTCTCTCTTTGTCCAATTTCTCTGTGTCCTTACATTCCCCCCTGGTCTTTTTTAATTTCCTCTTTAACTTGCCTACCTTCCCCAGGCATCCTAATCTTCCCCCATACTCATCCTTGTGATTTCTTCTCCAGCCCATCCTCATCATCCCGTTCTCCTTTCCAGAAAGGCGAGACGGTGTCATCGATCTCTACTTCAGACATGCTGGCTGATCAGAAGATGAATAGGGCCCTCATGATATAAAGATGAAACTCATTGCAGGAAAGCGTGCTTTAAACTAGCATCTGGTGAGTAGAGGAGACTGAAGGAGAGACTGAGGAAACACAAGTGATGAAGAGAGGGAAATGAAAGAAAGGGAGCTGTGCAGAGGACTTGTGGCACCTCAGATGGAATTTTCGAAGATATTTCTGAATGATGGCTCATCAAGCTTCATTCTCAGCGTCATATCTAATTGCTTTTAGATCTGTTCCTATGGAAACTGCAATCCTCCTTTAGCTTCTGAGGGGGGAATGCTTCATCACCTTTTCTCTTTGGGGTTGGTGTTACTGCTGAATGTATGGTTCGGATGAACACTACACCACAGAGGGATAAGCTCACTGGGCCTCAGAGGACAAGCATCACAAACCAGGAGAAGATATAAGAGCAGGGAGTGGAATAAAGACATTTCATACACGTGGAAATATTGAATGCATAACTTGCTGTCACACG
This sequence comes from Scomber japonicus, assembly GCF_027409825.1. Lineage (NCBI taxonomy): Eukaryota > Metazoa > Chordata > Actinopteri > Scombriformes > Scombridae > Scomber > Scomber japonicus. The sequence goes on from NC_070585.1 coordinate 11,237,180, forward strand.
AGACAACAGCAAACAGAACAAAAAAAAGAATGAATGTGCAGTAGCTAACACACGTTACATGTGTGTATGAACCCACACTTACACACACATAAAGCACAACCATGAGGCAAAGCCCTTTTGGATGATGAAAAAATGACTTCTGCATTCAGTTGCTGGTAGACTGTACAGCACGAAGACATATTTTAATGGTCATATCTTCAAGCTACAAATAACACAAGTGCTGCAATAAAACTGTTTGCCTCATTCAGTGTTGTGTTATAATAGTAGGGACATGTCATTATAGTGGATTTGTAAAAGCAGATGTTATATATTCCTGTGCTATTGTCTCTCTGCAAGCTCATGCTTTTATGTGTTTCTTTCATTCTTCTACCACAAGCATTTGTTGTTATGCAGCCACCCCCTAAAGTGATGGATGAATGCTTACTGGTAAATTGGGCATGATTGATATAAAACACGCTTTCTTTCAGGGGGAGAAAAACAGAGAGAAGCATTTATGCTCCACTTCTCAGAGTTTTGTTTTTTTTTTAGCCTTGCTGCAAGAATGTCAAATATTTCCTGCATATTTGCGTAAGCAGCATACAGTACACTTTTACCCTTGTTCATCCTCAGGAGTAACAAATTATCTTTCGGTAATGCTAGTTTAATTGCAATACCTCCATATCCCAAACCCCTGAAGGTTTTTTTTTTTTTTTTTTTTCAAATAAATTAGCATGCCTAGTGGGTTGTAAAATACCAGGGTGGTTGGCAAAATGCAGTATTGGAGACTCATTACCAAATATATTCACTTAATTTTATATACAATAATATAACATTGTAGTAATGGTAGTTTAATGAGTTTCTGTTTGTTATGCCTCATTACAAATCCTGCATGGTCGTGTAGTTGGTCATGGTCTCAGCTAAGGTAGAGAGCACCCTTTGTGGTTTTTTGGTAAACAGTGATTGTATCTGTTTCTTCCTCCTGGTTTAAGATTGCCACTCTATGAATTATGCATGGCTCTCTAAATCATTTGTTGCTTAACAGAGAGTAATGAGGCTGATAACGTAGAAGGATTGTGATTTTCTTCATGGGAGTCATTTCTCTATTTTTTGATGTCTTTAGTGCTTCTAGTTTAATTGTGTCAACCAGCCTTGAGTGCTGGTGTTCAGTACATACACTGCTTTAAGACCAGTCCCTGTGTAACAGTGTATATTCAACAGCTGGGGTTAAAACACATGCAGTGTAAAAAAACATGAATAAACCAGCAAGGGTTCAACATGAATATCAAAATACTAGTCCACTGATAATTAAGGGGGTAACTGGGAAAGCTCAGCAGTGCATTTGTGTTTGCTTCCAGATCCAGAGCAGAGCATCTTCTGGCTCGATAAAAAAAGACAAGAATCAGACAAAAAGATCCACACACTGCTAATAGCTCCCAGCCATTTTAACTGAGTAATGTTTCAATCTGACAGAGATCTCCATCAGGTATTGCTTGCTTATTGCTTGTTCTGCTTTGTGATGATTTGACAGTGCCTGATAACAATTCCTGTTAGACTGAAATGTTACTCAGTTAAAATAGCTGGGAGCTATTAGAACAGTGTGTGCATCTTATGTCTTATTTTTGTTATATTTTTGTCATTAGTTTGATATTCGATATAGGAATTTTGGATGTGTGTATCCTACACCCTGTCTATCTTTGCTATTTTTTTGCACGGCACTATGAAGACTCCTTTATATGCAGAACCCTTAAATAGTATTGAATATAACAATTCAAAGTGATGCCTATGAGACCTTTAAAGAGTCTCTGTTTGGGGATACAGCTGTATTCTATCTCATGGACCAAGAAGATGCAAAGGCCATCAAACATGACTCTTCCCATGCAGTCACATTAAGTGACTATTTAGGACAACAAAGGATCCCCTGTGTCCTCTGGATCCTGAAGTCCCCAAATGTTGGTCTGACCAATTTCACATTCTTTGACAAGCGGTGTAAAATCAGCAACAATAACTTCATGGTTCTAACCCTACCTTATCTTCATGTACCTGTGCCATCATCCATCAAAATACATCTGTTGACTATTTTCTAAAACTTCTTTGTCTTCAAATGTAAAAGATAACATTAATATGATCCACATTTGAAAAACTGTTGATTTGCCTGTTCATGATATGTGACTGTCAACGCTTGATGTGGAATCACTTTATACCAATATACCACATGACCGAGACATTTTTATCTACGGTTCTGTCATTCAGATATGAATCCCAAGATTGCCTGCTTTAAAGAATGAACTAGATTGGTCTTAACATGTACAAAGATAATTTTCATTAGCAGTTGAATCAATTTTCTGGACATTTTGATAATCTAAGAAAAAGATAAATTGGCGACAGATCAGTATAGGAAACTGACAATATTACATTGCGGGTGTTTTCATTGTACCACTCAAAAAAAGTCTTCAAATCAGTTTAATACAATATATAGTGGTGACATTGTGGAAAGGTTTAGGGATGGGCAGTATGTGGAAGGCTGGATATAAAATGCTGAAAGTCACAACAAGAGAAGGATTGATTCAGATAATGAAAGCTCCCTCTGCACGATGCCAAGAGATTGTCCAGCAATTTCGGCATTTTTAAAAAATCTGATCCTAAGCTTAAAGATCTCTGTCATTTTTAAAAGATTCCTCATGCATTGTTCACAAACATGCCAGGGTCAACCTTTCACCAGAATGTCCTACTCACTCATCGGCCATTCCAGATTGTAATAGCAAGTGTGCACAATGCGCACAATGTCACTTAATTTCATTAAGTGACATTCCGCATTCAGCTAAAAAAATTCAATATCAAGGGTATCATTACTTGTAACACAAAAAATGTCAACTACATGATCAAATGTCCCTGTGGCTTAGCTTGCATAGGAAAACAACACGCTATCTCACCATAGCTGCATATTAGCATACGTACTAACGATCAAAAGACCCCTGTGGATGTGCATTTCAACTCATCTACACTGGGAGAGATGGGGACATCAACAACATCCTTTTGAAAAGAGAAGCGTTCTATAATTTTACCCATAGCATTCTCTATTAATATCGTCTAAGGGCTTGAATTTAGATTTTCATCTTAAACCTTTTTGTAAGTGGTTAGAGTTGAAAAAACTAAACATTTTTCTAAGTATAACTGATCATCTTCATGAATAGAATTGTCTCCTCCACAGGTTTATATATGTTGATGCATCCTACCTTTTCATTTGTCTTGTCTTTCCTGCTTGCTATCACCAGCAGATATACCTTGCAAGTAGTAAATAATGCGTTTGGTTGTTAAGAATGATTAATTATTATCATAAATAATTATTGATTATTAACAAGAAATTAAAGAATAATCATTTCTAATGATTAATTTGGGACACCACCGGGTAAACTGGAACAATAACCAAACTGTCTGATTAGCCTCAATCAAGAATCACATGGGAAAGGTGAAGGAGTGAACTCTGAGCACTGACTATTTTGATCAACCACTTATCACAATAACATATGCACAATGATCACAAAAACACGTCTCTCTATTTATTAACAAACTATTCATTAACAAGTTAATCAATGCATAGTTATAAATTGTACTACCACAGTACCACTACAAAGACTATACAAATAAACAGGTGTGTTTATGTGTGTGTGTGTGTGTGTGTGTGTAGGAGAGAGCTTGTCTTTCAGCAGACAAAGTAAAGCCATGTGCTTTGGGCCATAGCACTAAGGCCTGACAATTTAAAATATTTTTTTGGGGGGTGAGATATACTGTAGTAATCTCTATTTTTATAGTTGCTTTTCTGGATGATTTATGCAATTTGTGATATCTATTTGACTCAACTTGTGTGTACTTGTTGTGGTTTGTGATGGTGATATGACAATGCCTGACGAGGATCTCAATGAATTGCTGGGAGCTATTAGATGTATACAGATCCTTTATCTTATTTTTGTCTTTAATTAGATTTTTTGACAATTGTACACTTGTACTATTCAATCCTAAAAAAAGGCAACCAACTGGGTTTACTCTCTACCCCATAGAGCTTAATTCCATTATTGATTGCCTTTCGTCCATGCCTTCATTGGTAGCATCAATGAAGCAGAAGGTAATCCCCTGTTCTCGCAACCCTCCTTCTCCTTGACCACTCTAGCTAGAGAGGGTCACTGGTCTCTGTGCAGGAGTGCTCGCTGTGCTTATCTAATCCACTGGGACTAATGATGAGGACACATGAGGACTTTCTAACATCAGCCCCATGATGGACTGCTTGTCTACCTCTTTGTGTTCTATTTTCATGAATTCCAAGTTTTGCCTCTAGAGCTTGACGCCAGTGTGTTTGTTCATCTCGTGCTCTGATTAGACAGACACACACACACACACACGCATTCGTCAAACGGGGTGTTTAATTATTGAAAAAATAGTTTTATGTTGAAATGCTTTTATTTTGAAAACCGGATTCTCTTTGTTTGACTTCGGTGCTCTGTCCTGCTGCCAGCGCTCTGCCCTGCTGCCGGCGTTCCTATGCGAATGACACCATTGGTTAACTTGGGCGCCAAAACGAAAATGGCCCCACTCCTCGGCACTTCCCAGCTAATCGCGGTGCTTCCACGTCCGGTCTGAACCTGTCCTGACAGTCCTTCATGTTCATGAAGTTTGTGCTGTTTCTGGAAATCTGGGAACTGTTGAAAAGAGGTGGTGGCTGATTTCAGTACTTATATGGAAGGACAGGTAATTTTCTGATTTTCAAGAGGACCTGAAGCATATCTGGATTACACTCATAGGATGCTTACCTTGCAAAAGAAAAAAAGACACTACTACTACACTACTGGTTATCTGGTTTACCAAGATATACTTGAAATGGCGTATCAGTGGTTTCCAGGCACATCACATTCCTTCGTCTTTATCTTTCAGGAAGTAAAGCAATTTACTGGTACCCTGTGCCATTTCAAGTTAGGTGGACAGCGCTCAAACCACTGCAGTACCACGTTAATATTGCCTCTCCTTCCACCAGGATGCCCTACTTATCATGGTCAGGTTAAAAAAGTTCTATAAACTTATGGACTAACAGATTTAAGATTTGGGCGCAACTAAGTGACTTCTCCAACTGCATTTCCTCAAACTAATGTCGGCAGCTCATCCTGTGAGAACCAAGAACTACATTACAGTGGCCCACAATGATATGGTTGTGGATAGAATCAGAATTTTGTTCAGATTAGTGGAAGTGGATCTCTCATATACTCAAGGTGTACATGCTTCAGTGCCTTTTCCTCCCCTTTATCTGCATCCCAATTCTTAAAAAGAGACAGACAGGATACAATTTGCAGTTGTCTTATGAACCAACAGTAGCATGGTAATGACATTAACTTGGCTGCTTCTGGATGCTCAAGTGCACATTCCTAAACTAGAGGGTGTTGTCTCAGGACAGTGGCACAGTAGGCACACTACAGGCAGCCTGTAAGGGGTAAGGGGTTGAGTCAACTGGAAAAGTCACTTCAAATAGCACAACTGATCCAAAGTGACCATACACAGTCCACAGTGTACAAGGCAAGCTGGTTGGACTTGCGGAAGTAGTGCTATAGGAAATAAGAGATGATTCAGTGAGCTACTGTTGGGTCTGTGGTTGTTGCAGTGTCTACTTTAGGTAAAGGTCAGTTGCACACCCTGCTTAATCTTATAACAATCAGTGTCTGTGGTGTGATTGTTTTCACAAGACTGATACTGCCCTTTAAATTTGTTCTACTTGGGGAAATTACAATGTGTTCATTACTCAGAGGCAGTTATTTGTTATGTACTCCAGCAAACAGGAACATAGCCTGCTCTGAGGGGCACAGAGTCTCTTTCAAAGATGCAGGTTTACTCAGCATTCTCTCCAAGATATGTATGCTTTCACCTTTTCTTTTTCCCCCTTTGTCTCACTCCCTTCTTTCCCTTCTTCATTTCCCTCCTTTCTTTGTTTCTGTGTCAACTGTCAGCAGTCAATTGTTTAGATAAGCTGACGTATAAATTCCTCCTAGCTCCTCATCATGGCTGGCTGCCTTATCAAGGTCAAGAGAGTACTTCTCAAAACTTGCAACGTCTTATCGGCATATTATCCGAGCACAGAGGTAGATGAGGAAACCTGCCTGTGGGCTAGAATTTAGTGGAGAAGCTTAATAAGCCCTATACTGTTTTTGATGACAGGCCATGAGTAAGTCTATGTGGTAAGAGCTCTTACCACGTAGACCTGAGGATCATTAGAGTCTAATCTTTAGCTCCTAATCCTCCTCCATTCTAGAGCAGACTATAGCCTTACCAGCTAACCTTGTAGCTATGCCCGCTCTCAAGCAAATCCTCAACCTTGACTTGGCTTCATCTGTTTTTACATGAGCCTATCCCAAGGCTTAGTATTGGACTCAAAACATCAAAAGCAACACACTTCCTCACTCCATCTTGAAGAGAAAAATAAATTCAAATGTGAATATGAGCACACAATGACTGGTGACAAGCTCAATACATTTTACTCAACAACTGGTATTTACAATACTTTCCAGTCCTTGTGGTTGAGCTGAACATGAAACAGTTAATTGTACTTGAGGCCATGGCTGTAATTGCTGGTTTTACAGAGCAAATCAACAGGGTGGTTAATGTAATGGAAATTCAAAACAAAACTGTTTCTTTGATGTCTGTCTTCTAAGCCTGACAACAGGGAGTGAAGGTTAAACCCCAATGAGTGTAGACTTTTAACAAGATGCTCTTTAAAAATCAAGTGCAACATAACTCAAGGAAATATAAAAAAAAAAACAATCAGGACAGGAAGGATAAATATCTCGTTACATTTTTAAAAAAGAAGCCCAGCCTTTGAAGGAACACAGGCCCTAGGGTCTTTGTTCAGTTGGAGGTCACAGTCTGAGGTTGGGGGGGGGGGGGGGGGGGGGGATTGATTTTTGAGAAATGCTTTTAGTTTGTCAGCACGAGATAATTATTTCTATGGTACTTGCATCAATAAAAGCATTATCATCATTATTATCATTGATATTGTCATCACCATTAATGCTCTCATTGCTACATCCTTAATTACTACTGATTATATTAGTACTAATTATTATTATTATTTCGATATTGTATTATTGCTGTTATGGCTCCCCATGTATCTCTCGAGGATGTGTCTTGTGTGGTGTGGTGGAAGTGATGTGGAAGTGTGGTGAGTCTACAGAGGATCCATATCTGTAAAGTATCAGGGTTGAGTCAGTCCTATGTGCCTGGCCAATGGAGCTGGGAATTGACATGACTTACAGTTATGTACAGTAACAGTATGCTAGAAATTAAAGGAAGGCAACACAAAAACACAATATACTGTATCTAGAAGGTCCAGTTGAAGGGTATAGTCTGTGATTGCTCAATAGATATGAAATGGAGAGACATCTACAGTACACTGTCTTTACACCAATAGTGGAGCAAAAATGTGATGTTTGGATTAGAAGCAGTGTTAGAAAAAAGGTCATGCCTTTACATCAAAAGGGTTTATCCTGTACAGAGAGCATTTTTACACATCTTTTAGGCTAAATGTCTTTGACTCAGCTCTCTGTTGTCAGAATGGCTCAACTTTTATCAGTCTCAGCAGCACTTGTTCGGCCTTGGCTGTATAATTTCGGCTATGCTTTGATCTTCATGTTACCATTAACATCATTGATGGTATATTTACACGCTAATGCTATGTTAAATCGTTTACAGGATGAGCAAATATCAAATGTTTCATTGTAAAAAAGATACTTATGACAGTACAGGCATTCTGTTAAGATGTAAATAATAATGTAAAAGGGAAATAGATACATATCCCAAATATGCCAATTTACTTCCTTACAAAACATCTTATTTAGCTTATTTGGTTGCTGTTTCTCTCATTATCACCCTACTGCCACAGCAATGTCTAAACTGTGGAATCACCTCAACCTTGGTATGCTGGCATAGTGATGAATATGCATTGTTTCATCATCAAACAACTTCATCGCGAGGAACCAAGAACTTGTGAAAATGAGAAAGTGGAGGCAGACGGAAGAGTGAGAACAGTGGGGAGAGGACACCTGTGGCAGGCTACAGTGCTCTCCTCTGGTGCTGCTTATTCCTGGCAGTCAGTGTCAGTGATGTTAGCCGGCCTGCAGCCAGAGGACAGACCCCGATGCCTGGCTTTGAAAAGGTACCCACTGCAAAAGCTTCCGGGCTGGTATGAGCAGGGCTCTGACTAATATATGTCTGTCATTGAAGACACAACTTTTTGTTAATATTAGTGTGTCGTACTTTTGAATCATTAGATGTGTTTGTATAAGGCATTTGATGCTTGAAATCAACTTTGAACCACCATGTCTAGCCATGTCTATTTATGTGTTTGATACATAGTCTGGCAATAAGTAATTAAACCCCAATTAGGTGAAGGTCCAGAACATCATCATAATGTCTGTGTTATTTTTCAGTACCTTGAAGTAGCATTGTACTGTAGTTACATCAGCATCTGTGTCTAGTGGCTAGATTGTAGACTGTCAAATAAACACATAGAATTAATTTATTAGTACATTCAGATTGTGAGATTCAAATAAATATTAACACAAATAAAATAAGAATAAAAAAGAATATAATATATCAAATAAAGATGGTATTTTAAAATGCATTACAGAAAGCTTTTGATTGCTTCTAAAATAAAGTGCTTAGTTTTAGAAAAATAAAAAAAGAATCCTTTTTACTTTTCACATCTAATAACTTTATAACAAAACATCACATCACATATTAACTCGATTCTCTTCCCATGTCCGAATTCACAAATTTGATTGGCTGAGTAGCATCACATGAGAAGATAAGCTATGCACAATGGTCTGTGAGTTTCCAAGAGACGCTCCACTTTTACCATAGTAACTGGAGAAGCTGCGCCCCTTAAAATAGAAACGCTCAGACAAAATTGAACAATCCTCAATATTTCATCAGATACAGATCCAAGTCCAGATAGGACGGCATCTGGGTCCGGATCCAGACCACGGTCCACCTATTAGTGATATCTGCAGTATAACATACATATCCCAAAAACAGAAAGATTCAATTATTTTGAATTCAGACAATAAAAAAGAGAACTGTGCACAATACTTAGCAGCTTGATGCTTCTCCTGTATTAGTATTCTTTTCATGAATGCTCAACACCTGCTCAGTGTCCTTACAGTAATATAATTCAGTTTGACTTTAAAACAAATTCTACCAATCCACTTAACCCAGCCACAGATTTTGTGTTGCATTAATACTGTATGAAGCAGTAGTGCTGAAGGTGCATACATCAATTAGATGTGAGGACAGGTTCCAAGAGATGCTGGTAAGTTTGCAGATTTAGCCAAACAGCTCTTATCTCCAGCTGGCAGCTGGACGTGGCAGAAATAACTCAATTTAATACCCATGGCTGTTGCGTGATAATGGCTGCACTCCTGTCACGATGGGAGACTTCTCACCTCTTTAACCCAGCAGCTTCGCTTCTCCTCTGCAAGCTGCTGGCACTTAGGTGGAGGAGGTAAAATTCATATTGTCTGCCCTCATTCATCCTTCATCCTTCCCCTCATCAATCATATCGGGCATAATGTTTCTAATGCTTCCCTCTCTATTCATCTCTATTCTGCTTTAAGTAAATAAGGCTGAATTATTTCCATTTGAAGTGCAGAGTTAGAAGTCTGGTGCACTCTATTGCATGGCTCAGTGCAGCGTCACACACCTCTGACTCAAAGTCATGCTGGAGCTCCAACCACTGGAGTTCTGAAAAAAGCTTTCATTAAGCGACCATAATGTAACCTTTCAGGGAGAGAGACAGCCTGGTGACTCATAACCAATCTCAGCCTGCCATACAATATTTGGCCAGTCAAAAGGATTTCAATTCAGTCTATTTTAGACGTGAGGGCTCACACACAGCATAGCAGAGAACTTTGAAAAGCTCTATATGACAGGTTTGCCAACTCTTTATGAGCTTTTCTCAAAACTCAGTTTTTTTGTGACAGGGACTGCCAGAGGCCATGAGCTGTCCCTGCATCTGACACTTTGCTCCAGGCATGATATCTCAACAAATATTGTCCAGTCTACAATGGCTCTAATTTTGGTGAACTCCGACATTCTTCTCTAATTCTAGACCAAAAATTCTCATTGACCAAAACAATGGTAGATGATAAAGTAATTCAAAAAGACACAGCCAGATAAGTATGCTCCCCAGTGGAATAATCACAGCCACCTAAAGGCAGGCTTATAGTTGTATGTTAAGAGCTAAAGAACTTAAACAGTAATCACATATGATACATCTATCTAAGGTCAAAAAGAAGATCTAAGGTTAGAAGATGTATGATGTGAAAATGCTTGTTAAGTCCCTTGAGGCAAATCTGTGATGTGCGATAATGGCCTATATTGGTGGTGCATTCAATGGGAGAAATCCAACACCGACTTATAAATCAACACTTATGCTGCAGATATTTGCGGCGGGACACCCATAATCCTCTTGTACCAACTGTAAATCCAGTTTAAGAATAGCAAATCTGTCTCATTCACGCTGATGGTAGGGTGGACTGTGATTACTATACTGGCAAACAAATACTCAAACTAAAACAGTTAAATGAATAACATGTTCTCACCGCTTTAAAGTCAGTGTAAAGTAAGAATAAATATGTATTCTAAGTTTGACATACCACAGAAAACTGTGTTGTTAACCACCCTGCCAAATTTGAATGATTAAAAAAAATCGCCAAATATATGAAATTAGGCTTCAAAGTTGTGTAAAAATCCACATCTGTCTCTGCTCCCAAGCCCTGTGGGCGTGCCCGCCGAGTTCGCTGTAACCCCGCCCCCTACCAAGTGTCAATCAAAGTCACCACCTCTACCAGAAACATGGACGCTATGGCTGAGCTCTTTCTGCCGCTAGCTCAGCGGCTAGCTCGGCTGCTAGCTCAGCGGCTAACTCGGCGGCTAGCTCAACAGCTAACCCAGTGGCCAACTCAGCTAATTGGCTAGCTGTAGACTGTAGTAGTAGTAGTAGTAGTAGTAGTAGTAGTAGTAGTAGTAGTGTGCACTGAATGTATTTATACCGCTATAGCAGCCGGGGTGGGTTTATGCCAATAACGCAGCTGTGATTTTCAGACCCGCCCACTAAATCCTGAACACAGAAATCTTGAAACACAGTTTGTGAAGCCTAGCTACACAATTCAAATCTAAATGGTTGAAATGCTTTTTAGAAATACATTTATGACCTATTTAATGTGTTTAGAAGAAAATATCTGAATTCACTTTACAGTCTTTAAGCTTTTTATCATTGACCACAGATGGTAAGACAGCCTGGTAAAACACCAATGAGGTAATGTGGATGACTTGCAACCATTCCTCCAGCTGAAACTAATGCTAATAGGGTCATTCAGTGCTCCACATAATGCATTAATTAACAATACTTTAATTACTCCACACAACACTTAGGTTGTTTTAATTTAAAGTCTGTTTGTAAAGTATGAATCTAATGTACCAGTCAAAATCACCCACCCTACCGTATCATTTTCTTGTTTGTCTTGAAGGTAACTCTCAGTGTACAGTATGTTTGAATACTAATTTGTCATGTACGGGCCACAGAGCAATCTCCCCCAAGGCTGACTTTGCCAGAGCTGTCAGCAGAATTAGTCTCACTGATGAGGTTAAAGCAAGATATACTGTATAAATAAGAATATAGAAGAAGGTTGGGTTTACTATTTATTGTCTAACCCAAAGAACAACCCATATGTTGTGCTTAATGACTAGAAACAATGTGATATTAATTGGGTGCTCTGTGTGGACGTCTTCCTCTGCTTTACCTCCCTCCAGCACTTTGTGGATTTTGTTGACCCCTACACACACGCACGCGTGCACACACACACACACACACACATATACACACAGGGCAGATAATGACTGTGGCTGGTGATCCAATTCAATGACTATTAGGAGGGATAATGTGATGCTGCCTTGTGCTGTCCCTGTGCTAAACATAAACAACTGTGCTCACTAACAACAATGTGGTGAGAGGACTGATTCTCTTAAGTAACTGAACTGTTCACTTTATTCACTCGATGCCTCTACATGATAGTCACAATTAATTAACCCAACAAAGAGATCAATCGTACATAACTGCACTGTATCTTTTGACCAAAGCTGGATCTCTTTCAAGAAATGCTCACATTATTGCACAAAAACCAGGTTCTTGAACTTTTGCAATGCTAATGTTGTTAGGCGTAGTTAGATCATCACAGAGACAAACCGCATCTTAAATTGCAGCAAAAGCAGTAGCCTTCAGCCACTGGTAGCACTCACAAAGGTCAGGGCACTGTGTTATCAAAGTTCAAGAACAACAGTTTGTTCCAGTGTTGATGTGAACATAAGTGCAGTCCAAAACAACCCTGAATAGAAAGCTCAAAACTAGATGGTGATCAAGCATATTAACTTGTAAATCATAAAAAAACAGAGTAGCCAGTTAAAATAAATAAATTACACATTTCTGCTTTTGCAATTAAGCAAAGCAGCCTGAGAATTTGCTGAAACTACCACTATAGCCCACCGACACTGCATAGACAATAGATAGCACTGTCTCTTTATGGACGTTAAATCAATTTGAAATTTCAAAGGATTGCTTATTAATATAGTCTGGATGAAATGATTTATAAAGTGTATAAAATGTCCCATTGACTAAATTGCTGGTGAATTAAGTGGATGAGTCAGTTCTTTCATTCATCTCAGCCCATTTCAAGAGTTTCAAAATGTCATGCACAAACCATAAGTAATATCCTATGACATCAGTGAGAGAAAAAACTCCTATATTACTCCTATATTATATTATCTACATATTATTTTGCTCTTGTGCCATTTTTATATTTTAACAATCAGCGCCTTTGCTCCAGTCTTCTACCTGGTTGACCTGCCTGAGTTAACCCAATGGTGATAGAGGCTGGATGACCCCTGGGCTTCTGCTGACCCTTCCTTGAGAGAGGGGTTTTAACCTAGCAGTTAATCCCACAGACCCTGTGACCTGAACTGGCCATCTGAAAGTTACCCTGCCTAAAAGCCTCCATTAGATGACTCTGAACCATGGCAGCAGCCAGGAAGGCAAAGCTATGACTAATGTAATTTCATGCACGACAGCAGTCTCTACAGCTGAATTTACACTGGGTCCCACATGCGGAAAAAAAAGGGGGAGAAAGGAAGACAGGAGCGGCAACGGAGCAGAGACTGACTGAGAGAAGGGAAGCTGTGCGGAGCAGATGTTTTACCACGGCAGATCAAATTATTGAACTCCATTTGCAGTATTATCATTGTAGATTAACGTTTTTATGAGTGTGTGAAATTACCCATGAACACCTATTGCCATGCAGTACAATGAGGCACACAAGAGCCATTCCGCAAATAGAGACACTGAGGGTAAAGATATAGAGGGAGCTTTTCCGTGTTATCTGGATTTTAGGAGACGGCCCTCATGAGTCAGTTTCAGGTGAAGGCAGTAAAAACTTTTCAAGCCCTTTAAAAAAACACTGGTCACAATACTGAAACCTCAATCTGACATCAAGGTCACCTCAAGACATTAATAAAGTGCTCCAAAAGTTGCTAGTCACACAATGAAAGTTGACTGTCCATGTTTTACATCTTTACCAATAAAACCAGTGAGACTGACCTCTGTTGTGTCCTTTTTTGGGGTCCAACAAACTTAAAACTGCATGAAACCAGAACTAATCAATTAAGAATTCCTCATGCAATTTTTCAGTGCTGAATCTTTTTACGTTCACTCTCATTGGCTGAACAACATGTAAAAATGTATTCCTTGTGGCTTTACTGAAGTGTTACTGTGTAAAATTGCTAGACTTATCATGATCACTGTTCCAGAGCCCAGCTTTACAGGGGATGAGAGGACCGCGAGGCAGACTGAAGTTTGGTGAGTGTTTTTACCTTAAAGCACATTAAGGGGGGATAGACTGCATCAGCAACCTGAGCCTCAAGTACGCTACATACTCCTTAATAATCATGTTGCTACAAGAACAAGGATAAAAGTGTATCTTTCCAACACATAAGATCCTACACACACACACACACACACACACACACACACAGGGATATATCTGACAATAATCTGAGGCGTGTAAACATACCAGGACAAATACATATTTACTTAAAATGCCAAACACTTTTTGAGAGAGGGGAGTGTAGAAATATCAGGATCATTTTTTTTCACAGATCAAGACTGACATATATATATATACTGTATATATATATATATATATATATATATATATATATATATATATATATATATATATATATATATATATATATATTAGTGTCATGGGAACCTGCAAATTTGATTCTGACATGTTGTCTCTAGTCTGACCTTTTTTGCCTCCTGAAATAAACAAAGTCACAAAGTCACTGTTGAAAGTTAGTGTTTTACTTAATGTGGTAACTTTCGATCAGCTGATAAGATCTGCTTTGATTGCTTTGCATTTCTTAAAGTTAATTCTAAAACAATACTCATATGACAGTATGGGTGGTTGAAAAAAAAGTTTTTGACAAAAAAAGTCAGAGTTCTGTTCTACTGACTCTTACATTTCCAAAAGTAGATATAAACATAGATTTTATACTGGAATTTAAATTAATTCACTAGTTTATTGTGTTAGTGACTAAAATTGTCAAGTGGTATGAAAGTTATTGTGTACAGAATTATAATTGATATGATTCTTTATCATTCCTATATCAGACGTAGTTGAAACTACAAGAGATGTAGTTGCCCCATCACAGCCCCTGTCCAGACTGCAGATGTAGAGAGGCTATTCTCTAAAACATTTCTTAATGCATTCATTGTTTTGCTTTTTAAGGTGAGGACATCCCTACGTAACAGACTAAAGGAGAGGTACCTGGATTTGTGTTGCAAAGTGGCCATTGATGGACCAGACCAAGAGACCTTGGACTACAAGGAGTGCATGAAGAGATTTTACAAAATGAAAAATAGGAGGCTGAAATGTTCTGCCTCTGGCTGTGACATGTGTAGATGAAATAACTGTTATATTTATGTTCAACTGCAGGAGGGCCCATGAAATCTCCCACACATTGTCCTCTGCACTTGGAACAACGTTTCAGTGCTTAGACTTTCATCAAGTTCATTTTGTTGTAAATTCATTTTGTCATGTCATTTTCTTCAATCATATTTTGGAACTCCTACAATAAAAATATGTTGCTTGTAAAAAGTGTTTGCTTGAGCCAGTTGAAGGCACGGTATACATGTACGTGTACACACATGATCAGACTGGTATCACCTCTGCCTCAATTCGAGCCGGGAAAAACCCTGTTAATCAACAAAAGTAAGACATTTGTTCTCAATCGTTCAATATACTTCCAATTGATTTTGACATACTTCGTTATAAAAGTACCAACATGTTTGTAACCTTTGCCGACACTATCCGCCTCATCAAGGTTTTTATGATTTATACTCAAAAAACATTTTTTTGTCATAACAGAGCCACACCAAATTATGTGAAAAGGTTTTGGGTCACTGGAATCATCCCTCATTTCCATACTGGCTGTGAAATATCTACACTGTAACAAAAGTTCAAGAGTCTGAATTTAACACCTTTTTACAGTAGGTCCTGATGTTGTGTTAAAGTCTGTTTCCTCATCAATTTGTGTTTATTTTTACAGTGATCAGATACCCTAAACCAACATTAGAGCTAGCTGTCTTCTGCAAATCAACTAATTGTTTCTACTCAGCACCTAAGCATGACCTAACCTCAGTGTGTGCTATGTGAAAAACTGGCAATTATTATTTGAAGGGGAAAGTGGCACATCACTGACAACCAACCTGCATTTGACTACCAATACAAAGAGAAAATTCATATTAAAAATAACACATTTTGGAGGACACCCACCCAGTTTGACTATGTGAAACTGCTCAGATTTAGCCTGAATAACACCAGACCGCATCTCAATCTCATGTGAGATTGAGGTAGGGTCTGGCGAGGAACCATTCATTTCCTCGTATTTGAGGTGGGATCAACGAATGTCGATCAAATGCTTCTATGCGCTACTGGACAACAGTACTACTTGGACTTACAGCCAATCACATCAACAATACACAATGACGTATTCAGAGCCTGTAGGGAGCAGCACAAACACATCCTTTCAGGAAATCATGTAGCGCAAGTTTTTGTTCTATTTTCAAAGTGAACTTGCCTTCCAATTTATCTAGCACACAATCTACTGCTGCTTTGAATAGTTGCTGCACCTCCGTGGTCGCTCTACAGTCATCATCGTCTTGAGCCCGCCTCCCCGTTCTGTGATTGGTTCCCTATTTCAGGTGAAGATTTTGTCTTGGTGGCCATGCTAACATTCAGAGTGAAGTAGTATCTTGCTTGAATGAGAGCATGGGTATACCCAGGCTAGCTCAGATTAGCTTTGGTTAAACTTTGTTATTCATTGTCACACAGCCATGACTGTTCATTTTGACTCACGTTTCCTACAGCAGTCATTCTATGGCATCCCTTCACGACCAGTATGGAGGAAAGATGATTACAGAAGCCAATAACTCTGAGAGTACTGTATTAAGAATGATTTGAAAAAAAACCCATTAACTTGATTAATCTACTAATTCATGAAGCAGTTGCAAAAATTGCAAGATCATCTCACTGCAAGTTGAAAGATATCCAGCAAAATGGAGCCTCAGAGCTTCAGAGGGTCATGGGATCAATTTGACAGAGAAAAAAGAAGAGTTAACAGCAGATTGTTGGCCAACAACAACATCTCAGGTTGAGGGACGCCTTCATGCTTGCGTGTTTTCGAGCCACGCTCCATGACTGCTGTCACATGTGATTTATGATCCTTTTTGCCTCAACACATCACTATCAATCACTGTCAACACAATTACTGACCATCGCTGCGCATTACAAGTGGCTTTTCCCCCATTCAGGTAGGTGTAGTTTTTCTTTACAGCATAGGGTTCAGTGCAAATCAACATAACATATTTTACAAACATGAAATACATATTTTGAAAAGCAGCAGCATCCACCCAAATAAAGTGATATATTTAATTTGTGAGCCAGCAGGGTGTTCAGAAAGACTAGATACTATCCTGTTGTTGCTACTGTTGTCAGGAAGGGTCAAGGCTCTTTGTTAAATGCCTCAGTGTTGACAAGTATTACAACCGTGAGCAGAATGGAAAAGGCAAGTAGACAGATTTCATTCTGAACATACTGATGACTCACAGCCTCAGTGAAGTGAATTCCGATGCCACAAACCCGAAACAGTTCAAAGCTCCTGCAAATACAACTACAACACTGCCTCCACATATTCATTACCTTCCAAGGACCTGGGCACGGTACTAGTCAAAACAGCTGTCGTCAGCTTTTCAAAGGGCTTTAGATAGTGGTAAATAGTGAGAGATACATTAAAGAGAACACCCACAAGCCAATAAATGACAGTGGACCCAGACAGGGAATTAAGAATTTTCTTCTAGGCATTGTAAGATATTTATTGTCGTACTGGTGCACATAAAAAATAAGAATAAAAAAGTCTTGTGAACAATAATTTGCCCATGATGTTGACTTATGGAATGGGAGTAATAACTCTACCTCCTCTGGTCTTTGATCTGCTGATCAATATTTGATTAGAAGAAGGCTGGCTGCATCAGTGGACATACACACACACACATTCACAGTGTGTGGTAGTACCGGGCAAACAATGGAGGAACCAGGGCGAGATGGATGAGCTGGCAGAGCATGACCACTCTTAAGGTCAGGACTGTAGATAACGCAGCATCTTTCATTATCTGCTCTTTTTGTAGCTTACTTCTCTCATACAAAGTGACTCTTTTACCTCTGTGCTCAAAGAGTAGTTCTCCAGGATCAAGTACCTCTAGGTAGCACATTTAACATGAGGTATCAAGTCAACTAATGTATGGGTATAATCAGCATGATACATTACACCTTATAAGCGATGCTAATAGGGTCATTCATTGCTCCACATAATGCATTAATTAACAAATACTTTAATTACTTCACATAAAACTTTGGTTGTTTTTAATTACACTGTATTGTAAAGTATTGTAAAGTAATTTGAAGAAGACCATATTATACTCATTAAGATGCATATTTATTCATAAAAGGTGCTACAAAAATAGACCGTGCAATCAGTTGGGGGTTTCTCTATTAAATGTAAAATATGCTTGAGTTAGAGATAGAGATACCACTCTAATGATGTAACACCATAAGTACTATATGCAAAAATGTGACCTTGAGCTTACTGACATACCCTGCTCTATTCTAGCATATAATGTGGATGTATACATTAATGGTCCGCAACAGCCACAAACATACCATACTCCCACATACACAAGCCATGATACTGTGTCTAAGTGATTCTCCACGAGATGCCAGACAGAGCTGAGTCCTCCTTGCTAATGCATCACATGCTCTCCTCAACACAAATGATCACGGCTCACTGGCTTACTGCTCAACCTAAAGCCCCATGTTGGGATTGAACATGCTGGCTGGTTCAGTTCCAATATCAACATTAACAACCCAACGTCAGGCGCCACCTCAAGACATGACCCTGCATCAATATGGCTACCATTTGTGTACCATCTTTACTTCTTCCTCCCAAGTTCACAAAGACACCGATTTTTTTTTTTTTTTTTGGGGGGGGGGGATTGGAGTTGAGAGAAGCAGAGTGTGGGCTGACGGAGTGAGGATAAAGGTAGAATGGATAGATGCTGCTGCCAGGACCTGTCAGTGGTGACAAATGGATGTTTCGAAGATGAAGCAAGTAAGACATTAGAGAACAGTGATGTGGTGAATCACCGGTATGAGTGTGTGCGTGCATATGTGTGTGTTGTATATGTGCCCTGTCTTTGTGCTTTAGTGACTGTGTGGGTGAAACGGAGAGAAAGAGTGTGTGTATGTGAATAGGTGTGTCCCAAGCTGCAAGGTGCCAACCCTGACAGCGGCCCTCCAAGATGGGAGAGTGCTGGGAAATTGATTTAGGTGGTGTCTGAGGACGACAGAGATGAATCTGTGTGCCTGATTACAGGAGAAAAATAGCAAACACCATGAGATAGAAATGGCAGAAAAAGGAATATGGAAGAGAGGTGAAAGTCAGAGAAAAAGTGATAGAGAGAAACCAATTTTTCAGACATGTAAATAGATGACCAAATCAGAAAAAGTAGAAAACAATCAGTGTTGAGCAGTAATGTGTAAGTGTTTTACACTTATATTAGTTTTTTTTCAGTTATACATTCACTATTTACATGACAGCAAACCTTAGCAATAGTCTCTTGTTTGTGGATGTATGTTTGTTTGTACCTGAGGTTTGACTGATGGTTGACATCAGTTTGGTCTGTGTTCATTTGACAGGCTGGTCTAATTAATGTTAGCTTGGCGCAGTAAAACGGCTAGCACCTACCAAAAGTGGAGGAATACGACTCCAGGTTACTCCAAAATGTAATAAAATGTGTTAGTTGTCTCACTAATTATCCACTACATTCAGAAATCAGCTTGTTTTATTCATTGTTTTGACTGAACCTCTGAAATGCAGGGATAGCGTTCATTTTAACCTCTTAACGCACGCTGTTCCGTTCACGGGACGGGACGGATGTTAGGAGGTAGCCACACGTTCTTCTTAATGTTTTAAACACCAACCCTTAAACATACATATTCATGCCGTACATCGTTGGAAAGCTTAGATTCTCCTGATTCATTCAAGACCACTCACGACTTATATTGTTGCTCACAGCCGTAATAGTATTAGCGATTAGCTCGGCTAGCCCCTGAGCTAAGTAAGAAAAGCTATAATGCTACATACCTTCAAAGTCTTCCCTTTATCCACAACGATCATCTTATGACTCAGGACTTTCTGTACAGCTCGCCAAATATCCATTCTTGTGAAATATGAAATCCGTTTCCATAAAACCGGAATACTTTCCTCAATATGTCAACATGTATTTAGTCCAACACGTAACGTAATAAAAAAAAAAAAAAAAAAAAAATATATATATATACGGTCCGTTTACGTCATTTCCTGACCTGCACGTCCATCTCAGAGTACACGTGACTAGATGTTTACGACCGTGAGCATAGACATATATCATAGACTGTAAAAAGAATGGACGTAGCAACCGTGACGTCACCCATTGGTTTGGGGGAGTGTGTTTTGTGACTCTACTATGGGCATTAGGACTGCGCCATCTTGGATTTTAGTGGGTGTGTATTTTCCATATTTGGAGGAGAGGCGGTAACTCTACGTGTTAGCAGGGGTCAGCCGGCCGAGATCCCGCCCATTGAACTCGAATTAACCGCGCCGAACTGAGCTAGCCTGAGGCTAATCAGCTAGGCTAGGCTAACAAGCAACTACTGGCAGCAGCTACACAGCAGTCCAGCCTCCAGACAGCGACCTGACAGCGACTCGACCGCAGGTAACGTTAAGTTCCTTATAAAACAAATATAACGCTGCAGCACTCGAAATAATGTTTTATTGAGATTATACTACATAAGAGATAAAGTTAAATAAGTCCGCTTGGGACAAAAACTCATCTTAACCCTCAGATCCTGTTAGAATTGACTAACGTCCTCCTGTTGTTTGCAAACACACACCATGATAAAGTTAAAATAGGTATTACAATATTTTTTTTGGTGGAGCTGGAGCTTCTGGGACTGGTTCTCGTTTTACAGTTTTTTTTTTTACGGCAAATTTTGATAACATTTTAAATCTGGTGAAAATCAGAGACAAAATCACTTCCAGTATCATCAGCCTGATGAAATCCCTCAGCTCGATCCCCCCCAGCGCGCCCCAGTTGCGGCTCCGGGGGCGTTGAGTCCCCTGGGGGCAGCGCGAGTAGCTTTAGCTACCCCGGGAGCCGCGATAAACAGAGAATTATAAGGTGCAGACAGGAGATCTTTTAGGAGCATGATGTACCTTGCTAAAGCCACCTCTCTGCAACCTATGAACATTATAGCATGATCACAGCCAGATGAAAAATCTGATGGTCCATAAAATGTGGCAACAGGATCTGAGGGTTAAACGTTACTACTCTGAAATTACTATGTAGAATAATGTAAAGAACGTTTGTTAAGCATTTTATACACTTAAATATTTTTTTAAAAGAAGTGAGATACAGGGTTCTCACATGACAGGGATAGATATAGATAAATCGACTCAATAGTATATTTAATTGTTAAATTGTGCTAAACTTAAACAGCCTCAGCAATAAAATGCTTCATATGCAGTAATTCATCAGTGATATCAATCCACAAACATTCTATAACAGTAAAACAGAGAGGGACCATTTACTGCACAAAGACTGTTTTTACTTTTATACTTAATTGCATTTTGCAGATAAAACTTAATGTTAACACTTTCACAAAAGTGAGGTTTTGAATGCAGGTCTTTGTAGTGGAGTATTTTCACAGTGTGGTATTAGTAGGCTACTTTTACTTTAGTAAGGCATTTCAATACTTTGTACACCACTGGTTACAAGATGTTTGTCTTTCTTTATATTTAGAAAATGGAAAAGAAAGCTGCCCAGGCCCCGGCTGGCCGGCCAGGCACCCAGGCCCCGTCCAGCCTCTGCTGGTTGCCCAGACCAGGCCCCGGCCAGCTTCCACGCCCGGACCGCAAGGACTACAGCCTCACATGGGGCGGGCGCTCCACCAACCGAGCCAAACACTGCCCCTATTTTTTATTTTATTTTAAAAGTTTATTTATTATTTGTCATATATACTGATTGTTTTGTCTGTTTATTTAAAGAGTACCTCATGTTCAAATAAATTATTTTCATAATTGCACTCCTTTTGTCTTCTACACTTATTGAAAATGTTAAAAATGCCGTAGTCAGTTAAAAGGAATATCAACTTAAACACAAATATTAAAACTCAAGTTTTTACTGACCAATTGCAAAGTTTTACTACAAATTGGAAAAATTCTCACAACAGTGTTTCTGTTTTTTGACCTTTCCAGGGTGTCCATGGAACCTTAAAGTCTTTACCAGTAAATGTTTTTTTCAAATGTGCTAAATCATATGTCTATGTCTTACCTTTACTAACAGTAGAACTCTAATATGTTGATAATAACTACTTGCATGAGAAATCTCTCCACATGATTAACCGATTTTAATAAAGTTTAAGATGCATGTTATACATCTAGTTTTAAGTAAGTCAGAAAAAAGAACATTTCTGAGTGTCTGTGACAACAGGTGGCAGGCAGACGCTGAGTTCATGCTCAATACAGATTTTATTGAAAGCACAGGGGAGGATTGGGGCTGGAGAGCAGGGTCCAGTTCTGTCTCCTCATGCTGACGACCCACTTGTCCAGCCTGTCCGGATCACCTAGAGGGAAACTTTAAAATGACACATATAGATGCTCAGCAACTTATAGATCAGAGGTCACAAACCTTTATGATACTAAGAGCTATTTGAGAATATGGAGTAATAAAAAGGGCGTTGCTTGATCAAAAGTTCCTAAATAACAAAGTTACACAGTTCACCTTTAATAATAATACCAACAATAAATATAATAAGAAATATATGTTGTATTTATTTATGGGTGGCCTGATCTTGATTTTGAACATGATTAACGATTTCTGAAATCAGTATCACCAATACAATACAGATCACACATTCTCTGAATTACAAGCTTGCTTTTTGCAGTGTGGCATTAATTAGGCTATTAATTTATTCATTTAAGTTACTCTTGACACTGTATATAAGTATTATTAAATGAAAGATAATAATAATATTAAATGAAAGATAATACAGAACATTATATTCTATATTATATCCCGCATTAAACGGACTGAGAGCACAAAACACACCATAACAGCAGCTAACATTAGCTGCTCTGGTCATCTGTCTGTATCAGCAGAGACCATGAGTCGGTAATAAAGTCATTATACAGTGCCAAAATCCAGGTAAAATATATTTTATACAGTCTATGGGTAAAATAGTACTACGGTTTACTCACCGAAAAAACTGCAACACAGAATCCTTTGTCGGTCGGTCAGTACAATCAACAGCACAACTCGCCATATTGCCAGAAAAAACTACCCGAAAATAGGCAAACAAACACGGACACCGCAGCGCCTGTCTGCTGGGTGTAGCCGCGGACCTCTGGGTGTCGCCTAGCCTAGCCTAGCCGAGCCCAGCCGATGCTTTAGCATAGAGCTAACTGCTGGCAACTGTCTGTGAACCTGTGACTCAACGTAACCACGCCCTAATTTATGCCAGAATTTTAAGCCTAAATGACACTTAAACGGTTGTGATATAAAAAAATTCACCCCCCCCAGAGTGTTCACTGAGGTGGAAACTATCGGTAACGACAAAAAAAATAAATGGGTCCAGGCTTTAAATATGTTTTTTTAAGCTGTAAAGTCGGCTATTTTAACATGGGGCTCAATGGGAAATTGCTCACTTCTGGGTCCAGCCCCCAGAGGCCGCGGGGGGAACTGCAGCTTTTTGAACGCGGAAGTGGTCCTCACTCGGAGAACCCACAACTCCCCCCTTGACATATATACGTGTCTATGACCGTGAGCCTCTTCTGCTTCTGACGACACCACACACCAGCCAATCGGTGTTTAGGATTAGGCAGCACATGTCTCCAAAGCATCCAAAGCCAATGAGGACATGTGACCGACGACAATGACGACATGGCTTTGATTGACAGTTGTTCCAGCCTATGGAAATATTCGGTGAAATTAAATTGATAACCTTTTAGCCAATAGTCTGAGGTTTCCAACGGTGTATGACACTAAGCTATCAGGTCTGGCTGTCCATAAACAAACTCCAAGTAACCGGCGTGCGCCCGGTGCGTAAAAGAGTTGAACCATATATCATTACGCACACGGCATTTTGGTACACGGTTGGTTCTTCTTCGACTTGACATATGACTTATACCAAAATAAACAGATAGATAGATAGATAGATAGATAGATAGATAGATAGATAGATAGATAAATAGATGAATAGATAAATAGATAGATAGATATGGCCAAACAAAAAAAATGGTTATATATAATAAGAATAAGAATAATAATATGGTGTCAGCTTTCATTAGAGACCAAGATTTTGATTGTAGGCAAAGGGGATGTGAAGTTATAGGTGTTTGATTGCGGTTATACAGCTTTGGTAACCAAGTGTCCATTTGGAGTCTCCAAAAAGGACCTAAGGAAAACGCATGGACATACCTGTTGAAAAATAACTAAAAAATTCATCTTTTGGTCTTTTGACTCCAAATTTGGACTGCATGGAGCCAAGACCTGTGGCTGTGGCCTCATTGTGTCTATATCCTGCTGAGAGGTCCCTGAATGTCTGTACACATGTCATTGTAAAGGCAAACCTATGGACGAGTAAACAACCCCATCATTGTAACCTCTGCCACTCTTTGTCAGTAAGTCGTTAGTTGACTGGCTTGCCAAACTGTCATTTTTTTATTTCTACATGTGAACTACAGAAGTATGTTGAGACTTATAAAAGGAATGGGGCTATGCTATGCTTTTTAAATGAGTAATATGTGAGGAGTAATTTAAGACATATTTTTAAGTACATCACTGAAAACAATTTAATGTTGTACATACATGTGCTAGACATGTTTTCCTTAGTTTGAAATTTTACAGATGATTTAATAAAGGCATATTTTATGTCAAGTATCTTATCTGGCAAGCGAGAGTGTCAGCAGATGCTGTGTGCTTTTCCCCACACATATAAACATATGGCTCTATCCAGAGAGGTGCCCTTGTATGAATATTAAAACAATTCCACCACGGAATAAGCCTCCTCGCAAGAGCCCTGTTTAACTTGAGTACATACTGATGGCATGTGTTTAAATGATTTATCCAATAACTTAAGGTGCTAAGGGAGTGAAATGAAAATGTCAACGTATCAATGTTATCACACTGTTGTCTCTGACAGGCAATTTCAGCCACCTGATTATTGTGATGTCCTGTTGGATAGTCAATATTCTCTTCATCCTATTAAAGCCTGATCCTCATCATCACTTTCTCTCTTTCTTTTGAATCTCTGTTGCCTTTTGGAATGCGTCTCACTAATTATTTGTTATTAAGTCCATAACTTTCAGTGCATCGCTGTATCTGGATCTGAATTGATTCTGGCATTGCGTCTATTTTTTATTGGCCCCTTTATCTGTTTTATTGTCATCATCACTATTCTCCTCCACCTATACACTATCTGTTTTCTAAACTCATTACTCTAGGTGAAACACATTGCTTTAAGTTGATAGATTTGTGTCTATAAGGTTATATTTCCTTTCACTGAAATAAAATAAAATTGAACTTACTTTGCATTGCTAGCCAGTATAATCTCTATTCCCTACTGCTGGTGAATACACTGCACAAAATGCAAAAAGTAGGTGAACATTCATCAAAGTTAGATTCACTCACAGACAAGCCACTGGTGATTAATAATGCTGCAACTTACTTTCACTTCACAGTCATAAAGATGTTTTTTTTTTCTCTTTTCAGTATTTCTTTTAAAAGAGGAAGGGGAGGGGGGGGGGGTCAATTTACCACACTTATTATGTTGATCACATACACATGATGAATCTCCTCGGTTCTGCGGTGGTCAACTTGGCCGAGCCTGTCTCTTTCTTTCCCAGCCTCAGGCAACCCATCTGGGGACACTTCTGTTGGCCCTGGGGTCCGTTTGGATCAATTAGGGCTCCTCCAGCACACAGATACAAACACTGAGTCGGCCAGGGTGAACACATCTCATGTCCTTTAGACCGGTTATACTAAATGTTCTATCCTCAAATACATATCAAACTAAAACTATGATCCCAGCTTTTACCACAGTCAGTTCAGATACCCTTTGTTTAGGATGATTTATAGCAGTGGTCTAAGTCATACTTTCATGTGATATAAATGTTACCAGCACAATAACAATAGCAGGCTTGCACCCTTTTGTCAATCAACATATGATATTGGAAATGTGAACAGGATCGACTTCAACTTTTGAAGTCTAGGGACGTCTAGAAAATAAAGGACAATGCTTGAGATTGAGCCATAATTTGTTTTCAGTACAGAAAGGCTCCTTGTGGCCACGACCTTTTATCGACCTTTAAATCTATTTGCAGGAAGGGATCAAAGCTCTAGGCTGATCTGTGCAAAGCCAGCTGTTTAATACCAGTGGCATATGTGCACTTTGACAAAGTCACATCCACCTCCTGAGATGAGCTGGAGCTGTGGACAACATAAGTTATCAACTAAACTGAGCTGGACCAACCACAGAAAGATTGTCAGCTCCATAATTATATGTTAAGCTCATCGTAATGGGGTCCACATCACTAATAATACAGCTCTGACAGCTGTGAAAAATATATTAAAAGTCTCATTTGCTACATAATTCTACATCCATGGAGTTGGCTGGCGGCATTAGTTTCATATCATGAACGTTAAGTGTCATCAACTTGTGAAAAAGCCTATACATCGAAGCAAAGGTCAAAGCTTCCCTGAATACAAAACTACCATGACATGAAAAACAAAGCAAGAAATTGTTAATCCACCCTGAAGAGACTGGAGAGATGATATAAGAATCATTACTGCTCGAGGCCGACAGATTTTTATCAAAATGAAAATGAAAAACGAGGAGCATATTTGTTTGTTTCACTCCACAAATTAGAGCGCTCGGAGATTCAGAGGTACAGCCGCTTATTATACAAATTCACAGCCGGAAAATAAGATACCTAAATTGGAGGGAAGAGAGTAGAAAACAAAACAAAAACATAGCTTTCTTTAAATTAAGTGATTGCATTAAGGCTGACGCCGACTATAAAATACAAAAACACTCAAGCGGTTACAGAGGAAATGTACAGACACACGTTACTTTGCCTGCTTTGTTGATGGCCACATGAGGTGCAGAGAAAACTAATGGGAGAGCCGGCTGCAGACAGTGTGAGTAAGAGTGGGTTCAGTGACGTAGCTGAGCTATAAATACAGTGTTCCAAAGGCCATATTGACATTTAGGTGCTGATTTATATGAGAGTCTGGCTCTGGTTTATGAGGTCTTCACCATTGTTCACAGGCAGATGTGATGTTACCGATCTGCCTCCCCCTCCCGCATTGTGAGGAAACACCATGTAATGGGCACAAATTGTTTCAATCCAATGAAACAGTTAGGGAGGGATGATGTAAGACTTATAATGACTCCAAGAGCCATGATAAATTTAGAGTTATGAAGGGGGAGGAGTTATTTCAGAAGCCCCCTGTAGTCATTTTCATTTTCTGTAATGCTAGGTACTGACAGTTGGAGCACTTACAAGACATTGATGGACATGAATCAATGTGAAAGATGAGTAACAACGTGTGAAAATATTTGGGGGGGGGGACGGAAGGGATAAGCCTGCATCGCATTGTGAAATGGGAGAAGCTATTTTGGGCTCCCCGGGTTCCGGCATCAAAATTTCATAAATGTTTCCTACAGACGACTTTACATGACTCACAGTTGGAGCTTCTCTGTTGCTTGAGTTGGCAACTCCCCTGGTTAAATACAACTGCATTACAAAATATATTTAATTTGTGGAAGGTACAAGATACGGATATGAATTTTTTTTCCCTCTGATTAATAAACTCCTGACAAGACCGGTGTTACCCTTTACATCGGACATTTTACAAGTTTAGATATTCAATAATGATGCTCAATATCTGTAGAGTCCTTACTTTGATTGTTATCATTCGATTTG
Source organism: Scomber japonicus (assembly GCF_027409825.1). Classification (NCBI taxonomy): domain Eukaryota; kingdom Metazoa; phylum Chordata; class Actinopteri; order Scombriformes; family Scombridae; genus Scomber; species Scomber japonicus. The sequence goes on from NC_070585.1 coordinate 11,264,885, forward strand.
CAGTTTAGAACTTCCCCTTACTTATGAGTTAGTGATGGTGAGCTTCAGGTAGCTGCCAGCGGGTTATTGGGGAGCCAGAGGTTGACCACTGCTTAAGACTAGAACCGGAGCAACCCGTTTGCACTGAGAGCAGGCGAAGAGCGGGAGAGTTTCTGTTGAAAGCAAGCAGAGTCTTAGGGAGAAATGAGAGCATCTACTCACTAACAGCTACATGTGTTTACAGCAGAAAGAAGTGGGGAGGACAGATGTCTCTCTACTAAAAACACTTTGGGAATGAGCACGGACCCTCCCACTTTATAAAACAACTCTATAAAACATAAGGGGGGAACTAATACAACTACAACTCCCAAGGTTTCTTTGGTAAGTTCTAATCCTCATGCCTGATGACAGGTGGAGAATAAAACTTTAAATGTATTTATAGCATGTTCATTTGTATAGGGAAAGTATGGACCAATGTTACATACCACAAGATGTATAGCCTAAGCCTGGTTACAGTGCCTAGATGGGTTCTAAAATACATTCAACTCAACAAGAAAACACAGTACATATAACAGGACAAGACACCAGCAATGATACAATAAAAACAAGGGCAAGCTGCAGATCGTTATGACAAGACTGATCTCTCTTGTTTCAACTTGAGTGTAAAATGATCTCAGTCATGATCCATTCTGTATGAAAGGAGTTCCCCATGATGATCCCCCGAAGAGAAAAGTGAGGATTTATGAAAGGGTTCCTTACAGTCCCCCATAAACTGTCCCTATCATACCAGAAACCCTCAGTGAAACCACCAGATCACTGAACAAAGCAAATTTAATGAAAGGATGAAAACTTAGCATATTTACTTTCTTAAGAATATGCCAGTGGTGAGATTGGATCATCTTCCTGTCCAAAACCTTAACTGTACCACTAGGTTATACAGTATATTATCAAAAGAGGCTTCATTAATGTAGATGCTGTTTAAATAACTAATATATTCTGAAGCTTAAATCAATTTTCTCAGAGACTCTGGATACATTTACCAATACGATTCTGTCTTTGGATCCCATCTGCAACAACACAAAGTGTGAATTATGATTCATATTTCTGACTCACTTCTTCATATCAACAGCGGCTAGGACTTATGGGTGTTGTAGTATTTAGAGTAATCTCCTGTGCAAAATGACGATGCAGACCTATTAGAAATAATGGTGATCATACATAAACACACTGCATTGTTACATTATTTAGATGCATTTATCATTAAAAGTACAATTTTTCAATTCAGAGTGAGGAAAGATATTTCTAAAGTCCCACTTCACAACATTTATGGCAAGGATTAAAAAGAGAGAATATAGTCAATAGCAATCATTTTGGAGAAAACAACATTATCTACAGAGCAGGTCATAATCTTGGTAAACAAATGTAAGATTTATTTCTAGTCATTGTTGTTTTATGTAATAGTGAAAGTCTCTAGTTATACTGCACCAATAACCCACATGCTTTTAATTTAATAGGAATCAAATTATAATTCATAGTAAAACAACATCCTTTACCCTCTTAGTTATCTAATCAATCTTTTTATTGACTTCCTCTTGCAGCTTTAGAGCAAATCTCTACAGTTCCTACAATATGTGAATTGGGATTTTGATATTTTGATTTCTTTTATCACATTTCTGTGCAAAGAATAATGCCAATGTCAGCAGTATTCAGGAATTTGCAAGGTCACAAAGTTCTTTACTGAGAGAAGTTTGTATCCACTTCCTGCCTCCAGCCACAACTGCCATGGCTCACACAGTGTTTACTCGCTCTTTCCTCTCTCTCTGGCTAGTCTTCATTATGCCGCCAAGAAGCAATATGGCTATGTGCTGACATAGTAATTAT